>NC_086287.1:5868264-6170281 GCF_963924245.1 Chroicocephalus ridibundus | reverse complement strand
AATACTAAACCTGAGATGCTAAACTAAGCTTATCCTCGTGTGCTTGACTTCATACAAGTACGACAGCATTATATATCAAAATTACAAACCTTTAGCCAGAGACAGTGTTTTATGACTCAGGCTTTATGGAATATTATTTTCAGACGATTCTCATATGATGGTCTTCGAAACAGACAGCTCTTTAAGATACTACTTAACAGGTACCTAATAAGGGGGGATGGGTTCAAACTGCCTCAGAAGGCTCAATCTGTGCACCTGATCCTATAATAAAAATACTTAACATAAGTAACTAAGAGTTTTCTTGGCTTAAAGGAAAAGCCTAGAAAAAGGCATGCAGACAAACACTCTACTAAGTACCTGCTGTGATCTATCAAATCCACCACCACAACAGACAGCAAATGAAACCTCTCTAAAAGGTATCACAAACAATGGCAAGTAGTCAAAGCACGCAGCTTAATACCTTACCATTCATCAGCTGAGCAACATTAACTGCCTGCATGCATGCATGCTCTTATCCCATGGCAAATGTAAGCTAAAATGCATTAGCTCAAAAAACCTGAAGGCAAAACTAGTTGTAGCTAACACACACTTAACAACTGTAACTGGTTTTGGGGTGCACACACGATCATTTAATGCGGCTCACCTGGTGAGAGGGATGTTCACAAGTGTGTAGTAACTTCACCACTTCTAATCAACTATTCACAGTGAGAAAAAGGTGGCACAATTTGCCACTCAATTTTACTTACTTTTATGTTTATAATACTGAAGAGCTACACCCTAGATTAGTAGCTTTACCAGTATAGTCCTGACTCGTAGTATCAAAATCAGAAATGGGGCTAGGCAGCAAAGTCTGTCTGTTTATATGTTTAGTTTCCTAAAAAATCAGTTTTGGTATAGCTAGACATAAGCAAAATTCCTAATTAGAGTGGGTTTTAGGTTATCTCAGTAATAACATATATTACATATAGCACTCTTTCAACATACGGATTTTCAATCAGTTTTCACTCTAGTGCATTTTACAACTACTGCTTGATCATTGACATCAGTTACTCAAATCATAGGTCTAACTCATTGCAAACGGGCATTGCTATTAATACATTGATACACTACAATCAGCACATGCAGGACTTACCACACTATCCTAACTGAAGCATAGCACAAAAAATTTCAGGGGAAATTTCAGGGGAAAACCCCCTGACAGATATGCCTTTTGTACACTCTGAGTCTTATGCTGATGTACAAATTAGTAGGTTCAATACCTTTATTATGCAATATGATCGTACACTTATTCTGTTCTCATTCCAAAAGCCTACCACAACCTTGCTAGTTCTTGAGATGTAAGAGTTTACATTGACAAAAAAATTCTAAAGGACTTCACCAGAAAGTATGGAGGGGCTGACAGAGTCTACCAGGTACTGGCTTGACTAATAACTTCATTTTCCCCACAGTGTTTGTTGCAGAAACAGGAAGAAATCCTACAAGAACGGTCCACGAGTTCAGAATTATCAATATGCATAAGTCGCTATATAATGAGCGTGGCAACCTTATTCCCAGCACACAGTTAGAGGCAGCTAAACAAACCTACAGTTAAAAAGTGAATATTAGTGCCAGAAATATAGATGATCGTACATGTCTCCCAATGTATTCATTTTTGTAATTTGAAATAACACCTCCTACCTAAGAAAAGACCATTTTGGAGTTTTATAAAGCTAGGTATACTGAGTAAACAGAGTACTAAATTTTTATTCAGGAGAAATAGTATAACCATGTTACAGCCAATATGACTTCTGAGAGGAAGAAAAATACAACAATGGAATCCAGACTTCTGGCTAGTTTGACCAATTTTGCTTCAAAACTGATATTCCCTGCCAGGGTGAATTTTATTGGCTCCATAACCAGAGTAAAGAAACTCACTAGTTCCATAAAACTTCATATGAATCTTTTACTTGACTTCTCCACTTAGATAAAACAGCACAATAATTCATACAAAATGCAGGGCTTGTGAAACGGTTTTGCAGTGCTTCACTGAAAAGTGGGCTTGTTTTCAGGGAGCTGTGGAAATGACTTCCCAGATTCTGTATCTAACAGACACTTTTCTTACTTACTCAACAACTTTCTTTGCCATGTATCTTATCAATCAAAAGCTGTAATAGAGAAACATTTACTACAGCTTAACACGACAATAGATGAAAACTCTCAAAGACTGTTTTCTTATTTTAATGCTCATTTTAGCGATGAAAATAAAAGATAAATTTCATTGGTGAAAAAAAAGGAAAGAAAACCCTCAGAACCAAAACCCACAATGCAAGAAACACTAGCTATCCATGTTCACAGTACTGTAGCTACTTGCAAGAAGCATATAGCAGAGAGCTTAAACAATCTGACGTGTTGCAATTGTAAATCTGTACTCTAGCCTATCATACAAAAATACGTCCTGTTCTCTCTTCTATTTTCTGCTTTGCTTTTAAATCACACAAAACAAAGAGGTTACTTTTCAGTAGCGATAATTCTTCAAAATAGTTGAAAAAAAGCTATTTTAACATATTTCCCCATCCTTCCTTCATAAAAGGAAGCCTCATGTGCTCACACATGTAGTCTGTACTATTTGCTTTAAGATATCTTTGTGGGTTCCATTCTTTGTTAGAAAAGAATCAAGAGACTGCATAGTTTATGTGACATGAAATACACACACAAACGCAACATAAAACAGTATGAGAGGCTACTACAAGAGTCATTAATAGGGGAAGCAAATTGATATTAAACAACCAAAGACCTATGTGGGGCCCAGAAGTGAACTTTCAGGGGTTTTTTTCTTAAAAAGTAATCAAGCTAAGTAGGAAAGCACCTACACACACACATACAGCTACCTGAAAAATTCACTCACCACTCTATCCACCGCACCCCCCCCCCCCCCCCCCCCCCCCCCCACCTCTGTGCTCTGACATCCTGGCCCCACCTTTCCCATCCTCTTCCACAACATTAACTCTTTACCTCACCTCTTCAGTCTTGCAGTGCTTACCTCCTAAGTATCTCTCTACTATCCCAGAGATGTTCCTTAGGCAGAAAAACAACTCAGTACTGTACAGGTACCTTTAAATAACACCTACACAACCCAGCAATACTATCAGGTAGCAACAGACTTATCGCAAGCTGATAGACAACAACTACAAAATGCAAACTTTGATGCTGTTTATAGGAAAAAACCCTACAGCTACTCAAACTACAACTAAAACTGATCATAGAAGAGAGAGTACCAGCACTTAAAAATTACAGGAAAATAATTCACCTGTGAGAAAGAAACCACGTTTGTTCAATTTAATTTGATTACTACATGGCACCAGCATCAGCAGATCAATCAACAGATAAATAGATTCCAGTCTTACAGTGGAAGACCCCAAAACACATTCTGAAAGTGGCAAGGCTCTCAAATAATAACAAAAAACTTGGAGTAGAAAGGGAGTTCTTTTGATGGTGAGTGTGGAAAAATAATTATTATTTTTAAGGGCTATTGTAGTGTAACAATTTATTACATGAAGCATAACCGTCTCAGTGTTACCTTTTTTCTTTTGTTTGTTCCTTGAATTCATCTTCTAATGCAGAACTCTCCTGTTTCTCAGATCAGGCTCTATTTTTCATTATATTCATCAACTGTGCCCCATCATGACTGAAGACTCCAAATACAGCTGCAATACGTAGAAATACATAAATGTCTCTTTGCATGAACCATTTTATTACAGAGATGTCAAACTGTATCCCCTTGATGAAAAATGCTCATAGACTTTTCATCCTAATTTGAGACAAAACCAAGTGCTGAAATATTCAGAGTTTTTTGTAAAACGGAAATTCCATTTTTCAGTCAGCTCTGCAGAGACCCATTAGAACAAGCAGGCCATCTCCCTTCACATGCAAGAGTATTCCAGATACCATATTACTCAGTGTTTTTTCCAGTCTGGTTAGACTTTCACAACCTGTTTTTGTTAGTTTCCTGGTGCTGCAAATGTGATTATTTGATTTCTTTCAACTGAAACATACTGAGACATTCACAGGATATAAAACCATATACTTCATCCAATAAAGAAAAAGAACAATAATGTGCAAGATTCCTTGTGAAAAGTTTTCTGACATAAAGGGAAATATCTCTTCTCTTCTTCATGACACGGACCATATGCGCCTCCAAAAATATCCTTCACTAAAATAGAACGTGGGTCTGGAATTCACTGAAACTGTTTTGTTCCTGTATGCCACAGCACTTAATTCAAGAGAGGCTGCATTAAACCTAACTGAGAGGCCAAAGTACATAATATGTAATCATATTCAAACCATTTCAGGTTTCTATCACTTTTCCATTTAAGTAAAGCGTTAAGTAAAAGATGCTAAAATGTAGCACTCAATTGTATGTAACTGAAAAGTTTGCATGTTCCATCTTATCTTTAATGTATATTAGTTTATAATATGCTTTGGAGTATATGGGCATGGCAGATGAATTTATTAATAGCAAAAGCAATTCCATTGTTAACAATGCAACAAATCTCTAGCCACCTGTATCCAATTTCATGTTTATTACTCCAGAAATAGTTAACAGAAAGCTTAAAAGAGATTTTTCAGGAGAAAAACATCTATTTTATAATGATACTTTACAATACATTACGTTCATAGATACTGAGGGATTGTTATGAACTCCTTCAACCAGAAGGGCCATAGAATGTCACTCTAATTCCTGTATTAGGCCCTTAACCTACAGGTCATCTAGATCATCAAGTCTATAATGCCATTTTTTCTACCATAGGTGACTGAAATAAGAAAATAGGATGACAGCTCTGTTATCTTGAGAGTATTTGAGAAGGAGCTTTCCTAAATAACCACCCAGGGCAGTCCAGGGGAAGATTTGAAGAGGGGAGACTTGTATCTAAACCCTTACTTACAATTTTCTTGTTCTCTCTTTTGCTTTACTTTGGAAGTACGATGTCAATTAGAGAAGCTGGTCACCAACTGCTAGCAGTCACCTTTAGGGCAGAGGTCTGTGGCCAGGGGACAAGGTCTGAGGATGTTGCTAGCAAGGCATGAGACTAACGGGTTCAGTGGCTCTGTTCACCCGCTTCAGTTTTCCTTAGCAGAAAATAAAGCAGTTGTGGGTCTCTTTCTTGTCTTTCACCCATGTTAGTGTGAAGTCTGGTATAACTCAGAGGCTACAAGAGTTGTGTATGTTACTATCTGAGCTAATGAATATTTGCTGATATTCTACTGCACGCTCACTCCGTAACCCAAAAATGCAGTTCATTTAGACAACAAACTCGGGGGAAACCATTTCCAGCACTAAGATATGTGAAAGAAAACATGAGTTCTGCATAAGAAGAAGAGTATTATGGCTTGCCCTACAATATTGTAGCATTAAGTTTGGTTTCTCTTTCTGGTTCCTGCAGTAAATTCCAGTCAGACCTCATTGCTCTTGCCTTTCAGAAAGCCCTTACCAAAGCAGGTTCTCAGGCAGGCTGGCAGCAGGATTTGTGTTGTCCCTCATAACCGTCACTCAAGGGGTGGGCCATGGGGCCACGTCCTGCCCGGCGTGGTGAGGAGGGAACGGCCCCCCACAGGCCCAGCCCTGGGCACTGCTGCAGCCGATGGCACCAGCATCTCACCAGGCCTCTCCACTGCCTCCATACCCACTCAGTGGTAATACTCAGTGGTTTCCTCAACATGAGGAAAAACAACTTTACTCTGAGGGTGGCAGAGCACTGGAACAGGCAGCCCAGAGAGGCTGTGGGGGTCTCCTTCTCTGGAGATGTTGAAAACCTGCCTGGATGTGTTCCTGTCGTGCTCTAGGTGACCCTGCTCTGACAGGGGGGTTGGACTAGATGATCTCCGAAGGTCCCTTCCAACCCCTACCATTCCGTGATCCAGTGACCAGGATTATGCCACGGGGCTCATGAACACCCTGAGGAGCACCCAGCAGCTCCCAAAGCTACCAGCTCTACCCCGCTGCCTTCCCGCCATTACCTCACCCCCTCAGGAGCAGGGGGCAGCAGGGGGCACCTGCAGAAGCTGCTGGAAGCTGGTCCAGCCTGGCCTGCTCCCTTCCGCACCGTGAGGGGACGCTGAGCGTGGCAGGTCTGTTGTGGGGATGAGGATGGAGGGAAAGGACCTGTCTCCCAGCTTGGCAGAAGCCCTTGAGGCAGCAGACGTGAGGAAAGCACCAGAAAACGGTTGCTCCAAAGGGTAAGCTGCATCCTGCAAGTTATGCCAAATACCTCTAGCCTGCCATGTAAAACTGTCCTTTGGCTGGTGGAGGCGGGAAAGGGAGAAGGGGTCACCTTTCCTTGATACAGATGGGAACAGTTACAGCACATTTCCACCATGCTGTCTGGGAGGCGTCTGTGAGGGAAACCCTGTCTGGAAAGCCAGGGCAGGAGTCAGCCATTAGTTCTACGAGAAGCGCCAGGCTGCTGCCTGCCCACAGACTGTAAGTACCTCAGGGAACCGCTAATGAACTACAAAGCCATTAGTAAGTAGGGCAAGCCCAGCCGTGCGGGCTGAGCAGGGTCCCACCCTGGCAGGGTGCCAAGCTGCAGGCAGCGCTGGGGAGCTGCACATTGAGTTCACTATGGCTGCCCTCCAGGGAGCGGTGTACCATAAAAATGGGGAAATACCCCCAGATGCTTGCTCTTGAAGAGTTTTATTTTTTTAAGGGGCATTTAGGAATATTATTCTAAGGTTTACTCTAAGCTTCTTAGCTGTTTGTTTGGTTTTTTTAAAACTTCGTAATCCTGCTCGGTTTTTAACGCTTGAATTCGGCTCAATTTCCCGCCCTTCCCTGAGGCATCAGGCATACACGACCGGCGGAGGAAGCCGGTTCAAGTCTCCTTTAAGGGAAAATCAATCCGATTCGGATTGACGTCAAATTCGTCCAATAGGATTACAAATCACCCCCTCCCCGGTTCTGATTGGCTGTAGTTCCCGGCGGGAGGTGGGACTTCTGCTCAAACCGGTGGCGCCAAGGCCAGGCCCGGCCGCCATGGAGGCCGTGCTGGAGCAGGTGGGGCAGCTGCCCGCGCTCCTGGCCGTCTCCCGCTCCGCGCTGGTGCGGGACTGGGACTCCCTGACCCTGGACAGGGCTCTAGAGTGGGCTCGGTATTTCCAGCACCTCCACGACCGCTTTCGTACTCGGCCTCGGCTCCGGGAGGCCCTAGGACGGCGGCTGCGGCGGGGTCAGCCGAGCCCACTGCTGGGCTTCCCCCACCTGGGCCGCTGCCCGCAGCTGCTGGGCCTAGCACTGCTGGAGAACCGTGCTCTGCCGCACGCCGCCTGCCGCCGCCTGCTCCGCAGCCTGCTACAGCCTTCTGGGGAGGAGGCCGGCCCCGAGCCCCACAGCTTAGCACTCCTCGCCCGCCGGAAGGCCGCCTCCCGCCTGCTGGCGCTGCCCTGCGGCCCGCCGCGGCCCCCGGAGGGGCTGGAGCCGCAGGTGCAAGCGGAGGCGCAGCTGCTGCTGAGCCGGCTGCGGGAGGAGGGGGAGGAGGCTGAGCCGGTTGGAGAGGCTGCGGGGCGGCTGACCTGGCTGTCGGGTGTCCTGGAGCAGCTCCCCCAGCCTCGGGCCTTCGAGGTGGTGGCGGCGGTGCTGCTGCTGGTGAGGCAGGGGAGTGGCGCTGAGCAGGCCGAAGACAGGGGTCAGGATGGGAACAGCCTGAGCGGAAGCCAGGCGAGTGCAACAGGAGACGAATATGCTGCCGGGCCCCTGCTTACCTGGCTGCTGGGGAACCTAGGGCGATTTTCGGCCTTTTGTCTTTTCCTCCCAGGCTCCCTTCTTGCCTCCCTAGCTGGTCGCCATTCCCAGTTCAGCAGGCCTTATTTGGACCTCTTAACCGTCTGGGGAAGCCACTTGCTCTATGACCCCTTGAAGGGACAGTGGGTTAAAAGTTGTCTTGACAAGGCTGAATTGTCCTGGGAGGAGCTGAGGGAGCGCTTCACCTGCCTCTGTCAGGGATCTGCGTTGCTCAGGGGACAGACCCAAGCTGCTCTGAAACTCCTGAAGGCACAGGATGGAGACTTTAAAGTCCGTGGCCTAAGTGTGTGGACTGACTTACTGATGGAAGTAGAGGAATATCTGAGGAAAGCAGCAGAGCGCTAATGCATGAACACAAAAGCAATATGAAAACTTCTGAAATCCAGCAAATCTGCTTAACTATTTGATATGAAAGGCAAGCAAACCATATCTCGCTTTGAGTTGAAAACCAAGCATTGTTGTGACTGCTGATCACACTGTTTCTGACTGCGTGTGAAGTCTTTCGGGGGGGCCTGGTGCTTTCTTGTAATTGTGCTACTAATTCTGGTCACTGCAGGAAATGTCTTCCTTTTCAGTACTTGCTGTTCACCTAATAAAATGAAGTAAATTCTTTCTGTTTCAAATATAGAACAGTTTTCTGTTTAGAAAATAATACAGTTCAGATATGGTCATGGTAGTTTTGTCTCTAACTGTTGGAGGCTGACCAAAAGCTCAAAGGGAAGGTGGAATTTCCAACGTGAAAATCCCAAATTCAGGGTTGATTTAGTAGTGTCTGTCTTCATTGGGTTGTCTGCTCCGGTGGCCGCTTTCATGCTTCTGTAGCTCATGCATATGACGCAGCCCTTGGGTCTAAGTGAAAGTGAGAGAAAGCCAACTGGAAAGCTTTTTGAAAAGTTCTAAAATTAGAAGGCTTTATTAGTTGCTATATTATATGATAATATGCAAGTATTTCCCAAGAGAACTGCATTAAAATGTAGGGTGTTCTGTGTGGTTTTCTTCCTTTTTCCATAGTCTGTTGCATGATTTTTATTTCTGTTTTGTGGAACAGAAAAGTGAATGAATGACAAACTTTTTATTAGATGACGGTTTGGGGTTTTTTTACTTCATTCTTTTATGTTTAATCAGTTTCTGTGAATAAAACTTGATCAGGGTAGTTTCTGTCTTACCTTATCACTGTCATCTAAAATGAATGCTGTAATGCAGAGGTAACGTGTTCCTATGTATTTACCTCTGTAAGCTAGTATTCCAAAGCGAGCAGTGTGATAAGAGATAGAATAGTTGAGGAAGATGGGGGAAATGTATGCAAATACTGCAAAAAGAGGTCTTCATTAACCTTTTGTGGGGACTACCTGTCAAAGAGTTCCTGTAGCCCATGTTCTTAAAGGTTCGAGGTGAGTTGAGACAGCTCTTCTCTCTTCTGTTGCTGAAGTCCCTTTAGGAAGGGTTAGAAGGTGCTTTGCTTCTGCTTATGAGCTTAAAAAAGCAAACAAGACATTAAAAGGTGAAAACTGGATTTGAAGCTAATTGAGGTAGTAGTCTGTATTACAACATAAAATAGTGTATATAATTAGGGCAGATATTTCTGTACCGTGACACTAGAGAGGGAGGAATCTTGTGATTTTAAAATGGAAACAATTAGTACAAAGGGATGAATATTGCTTATCTGGGAAGAGAAATAATGCCTTTTCTAACATGGATGGAAATAATTAAAGACATTCTTCCATCTCTTCTAAAACAAAACAGATACTCAAGGGTAGCACACTTTAAATTCTTAGAGGGACATTCTGCTAATCTCCTAACAAAAATATGACTGTTTTCTTTGGATTCTTTGCTACGTCATGTGAGGGAGGCAATGAAGTTATGGAGATCTGCAGATGAACGTATTCTAAAAGCTGCAGCTGAGGCAGTCATCTTGCTCTTTCTTAAACAGGGTTGTCCCCCCTTCTGGAACTTGTGATGGTGATCAGTCTTAAAAGAGCACACCATGTCAGCGAGCCTCAGGACTGAGTCAATATTTCTGTGGCATCGAGAGGAATATGAGCACTGTCTATAAGTGTTTAAAACTGCTTAGGAGTATAAAGTATGAAGTTTGAACTTATGTTGTCTAGCCACAGCTCCCTGCGTTCTGTAGTTTTGGCATTTGGTATGGAAACTTCACTTGAGCTTGCTCTTAACGCTTTTAACAGGCATATGGGTTTTTGTCTGTTAGAATACTTTCTGCTATTGGAGGTTCGTGATGAATGATATACCCAAAGATAGGAGGCAAAGCCATTCCTTTCTGCCCAGCTATATGTTAAGGGTAAATATCAAATGTTGCAGTAATGTTACAGTGACAAAAAAAACCCAACCCATATCAGTGCTCCTTCTAATGGGAAATTTAATGGGAAAAGTTGGGTCAAAGCTGCTGGCATACCCTCTCTTAGTGAGGGATAATTGACCTCAACTGTTTAAAAACTGACGGTTCCCATGTACCCGCGTCTCTAACAAATTTCAGTGAGAGTTAACTGTTGGTTTTGCTTGTCAAGGTAGATATGTTTCCTAATGTACTTGGCATGTTGACCGGGAGTTAAGTCTCTTAGCAGCTTTTAACTGCTTCTAGGATAAATCTGATGTTTGTAGAGAGTTTGTATTTGCACTATTTCAAGTCTTACTTTTTGATAAACTGAAGTTTTCACTTATAAAATTGAGTTCATAAAGACAGATTTTTTTTTCCAAGTAATTTAGCATTACACCTTTTACTAGCTAAGTGCAACTACAGAATCTTCTACTGCACTAGCTAAGAAGTAATAGGCCCTTCAGTGTGACTTTATTAAGAAAGTAAAGAAATAATTAGGGAGGGGAAGGCAAGAAATGGGCCAGTGTAGACCATATGTACTTGATTTCCAATTCTGTCCTCCTTATAGGAAAACCAAATAGTAAAATGTAGTTTAGACTCAGTGAGGCAGAAGCACCTGGTTATAGCAATTTCGCCAAAATGTTCTAATCTATCCCAAATATATTATAAAGAGGTACCAGATCAATGATTACTGAATTCCAAAATCCATATGGCATTTATTGAAATAAATGCACCAGTTCACATCCCCTATTTGGCACGCTCGTCAAGTGTGACAGGTAGCTGTGCAAATGACACTTAATTAAAATATTTTGGGACTTTGTTTTTAATTAAAGTGTAAACAGGAAAGGAAAAAGTGTGATGTCTGCAACCTCCTCCCTCTACATATTTGCAGCTCGTATTTGCATGCTGAGGTTTGCAGCCCCAAATTTTGCAAACTCTTGACCTAAACAATCTCAACTGTCATGGGAAAGAAGGTATTAGAAATGACAGACTACTGCCTCTTCCCCCACCACCTTCTTCCCCTTTTTACTAATAAAGCGAAACAGATCTCTGCTATTTTCTCTATTAAAATGATGACTGAAGAAACTGTTAGATTTTTGTTTCAGAAGATTGGTAAATATTGAGGCATCTTATTTTAGATAGTGAATCGGGAGGATTTTACTTGGCCAATAAATAGCTAAGATGGATACATTTTGCTACCACTGATTTTTTTTTTTTTTTAAGTAGTAAAGGGAAAACACTTTACCTTTTGTCAAACAGTACTGTAACACTCCACAAGTGACATACTAAGAGGTGTCTTGATACTAAGTTGCTTTTTTCCTCTTCTGAAGTGTTTGTTACCTTGTAATAACCCTACGAAGCAAAATTTAGAAGAAAACAAATTATATGTTTTTCTAGTAATTTTAGGAAAAAAAATATAAGCAGCTTGGTACCATTCAGATGAATATATGAGCCCAATTGTGACTGAAAGAACACTTGTTAGATTCAGAATGTCCAGTGGAAATGTCAAGTCCAATAATGCATTACAATGAATTCTTGTCTTGCACGCAAAGGTTCTTTCCCCCACGCCCCAGCTAGGTGAATAAAAGTCTAGTGTTCTTGTTCTTCAGTGACAATGACAAGTGACTTTTTTTTTTTTCTTCTTGTGTGTAAGAATATTTTTTTAGGTCATGGAGACAGACTAGTATTTTGATCATATGGCAGTAGTATTTTCAGGTATGGTTTAACTGGAAAGCTAACTTGAAGTTGTATGGCTAATTTTAGTTCTGCTGTTTCTGAAAGATGGAAGACTTAAAGCTAAATTCTGTTGGTCATGAAGAGTTTGGATGAATGACCAGTTGCAGAGTGCAAGTGAAGGTCCCACACCATTGCCATGCACAATACAGCAGAGGCACCACTAGCACAGGAACTACCCGCTTGAGAAGCTTGTTTAATTTGATGGGCAAAGTTACAGAAAAATAAAATGCAAGTGGAGATGGTGAGGAGAAAATGCAGAAAACTGCTCCTTTCTGAAGGCCCTGGAGAAAGGGTAGATTTCCACTTCACCAAAACTGAGTGGCTTTGCTACTTCTGGAGACAGCTTTGGGTCTGTGAATGTTGTGATTAAAAAAATAAATAAATCAAAAGATTTTTGATTCGATGTTGGCTGCTCTGCTAAAGCTCTCAGTCTCTGCCTTCCCTAGTGACCACTTGGATCAATGGTTTAACAGGCAAGAATATTAAGGTAGTGAATGAGAAATGTAGCTCTGTGTGCGGGGTAGGAAACTGCCTATTTAAATCGGGGTTGTTCTCACAGAGGTGAAAGCAAAAGAACAATATGCTATCTGCCCTGGTATAAAATAGACTTGAATAATTACAAGTATGGTCAGGAAAAATAGCTTTTATCAATTAATAATTAGTATAAATCCTTCTCACAAGCTGCTTGCTCTCAGTATTGTATCTGTCGCATGAGGGATTAAATGTTATTTTGACCAAATACTTCATTCTCTGTTAATGAGTACTGTACTCATTACATTTCATGTACATGAAAAATACCTGTACTGAATTTCAGATTAGGAGATGATAGACAACCTGGAAACAGTTATGTGTTTGTTCTCCCTTACCTATATATTTCTTTTAAACATCTCAGAAAAAAAGATGTTTGTAGCAATGAACTAGACCAGAGGTAAATACATAATCAAGATGCATTCTGTTATCATTTTTCAAATGCAGCCTCAAAAGATGGTAAGCTGGTTAATGTAACCACTACTGCTTCTTTTAATATTGAAGTAATTCGTGTTCCAACAGCACTTTCATTCCTTGTGTGCCAATACCTTAGAGTTACTGATATTGCTTTCCATATTTAATTATATCCTAATAGTTTTTCCTTGTGTCTGTTCTTTCACAACTAGGATCTTTGTCCCTAAATCTTTAATTAGAGTGGTTGGCATTTTACTTACAGTTAGTATTTTGAATCATCTCAGATACCACAGAGGGTGGCAGCAGAGTCTCTCTGCACAGATGGGTTTGGACTTCTGATCCAAAGGGAGAAGCAAAGCTCGGGGGCTGTTTCTAGACACAGAAGAGATGCAGGGAGTAAATACCCACTGTTGTGCTACCCACTCAGAAGTTTCCAATTGAAAAATCCCATAGAGAGTCTATTTTCTCCTTGCAGTTCTGACTTTACCAGCTATTTAATTTAATGTAGGATCAGGTAATAATATAAACTGTATCCCCTAACTGTCTCTATTCACAGACCTGTTTTATTAATAATATTAGGTATTCAGCTCTTAAATTCCTTTTCTATTACAAGATAAATTCCTGTAGTATTATGTGATCAATTTACTGTAACCCTTAACTAGGACATTTTACCAGAAATGATAGCAGTATGCACTGAACAGAGAATATAGCAATCAAATTCTGACTTTTGCCTTGAAATGTACCTTCCTATTATATTTCTCCCTCTGGGAAGAAAGTCCAGGATGAATGCTCAGACATGGGCTATTCATAGTGTGTAGCTCACAAAGAGGCTAATCCCAGCATCTGATAAAGCGTTACTTAAGTTTTTGGCAGTCGTCATGAGTTTTAAATCCCACCACAAAGATTACGTTTGAATGTTTTCCTAAGGATCGCTTCCAGGAATGAAATTATATGAACTGCTTTTACCTGCATGTTTGTATCTCTGTTCCTCTTATGGTGTGTTAGACTTTATGACTATCTGAACAGGAAATCGTAATTGTGGTCTTGAGTTTCTGTACATAGTGCTTCTCTCAACATAAAGTTAGCAATGGAAGAAAATGGTTATGTGCTTTCTGTTGTGTATGATAAAAATTACACCCATAAAAATAAGCCAGCAATACGAGACTAATTGTTATGTGATCCAACTGTCAAGTTAAATGTGTAGAGAAATACTTGATTTTAATGCTGAATAACTGGGAAAAATTGTGTGGGTTTATTTGTTTTGCTCTTATAAGAGGAGGTAATGAATCCTCTTGAAATACCGGCAGGCCAAAATGTAAATGCAACCTCTGTTTCCAATACTTACAGGCAGTGAAGTCATTAATATTTTCTTATTAATGTAAATGAGCTAGGTAAGAACAATTGATTTCTTCTAGGAATTAATTGGACGTGATCAATCCCTAAAACAAGTGTGACAAAAAGGTCATTCATCAGCTGCTTAATGTTGCAGTAGCCTAAGCTTGCCCTTTCAGCTAGGAAAAGATGCCATGCTCTGGGGAAAAGGCTTTCAAATCATTATGCTATTGGCAAAAAATAATGTACTGTTGTCTCTCACAGCCTCATCATTTCTAATGTTGAGGTGAAAGTTGCTGAGTTCAGGTGTTTTACAATTTGACTTGTAAATGGTATCTCTTTTCAAGCTTAAATTTATTTTACATAGTAAAAATATAAGGTGTAAGGAAAGCTACATTTAACAATATGTTAAGAGTGACAGTCAGCTGCTTGGTCTGGCCCAAATGTTTGAGAAGACACATGGAGTTCTCTTCCTACCTACAGAAATAGCACCAGTGTTTGTGTCCTCCTGAAACAGTTGTGTTTGTTTCCTAAAAGGGCTGATGGTGCTCATGGGGACGTGCTTAGCATTCTGCCGAACTGCAAATGTTTGTCGAGTTAGAGGAACAATTTCTATCTGAAACTAAAGGTCTTGACAGCTACACAGGGATTTTTAGGCATTGGAAGTGACAAGGAAGAAAATGTCATCATTTATGTCTACTTCTTTTTTTGACTCACTCTTGCGTAAGAAGATGCTTTTTTTGCTGGATTCTACTAATGAAATAATATAATCCCTCACTTGTTTATTTGCTTCAAGTTAGTTTGAGCACTGAATTCACCTCCCATTTGCCTAAGTATTTTGCTTTATTGTTTACAGGTTTTCTTTCTCACAAATATAACAAGCACCTTCCCTTTTATTCCTCGTAAATGTGCACAAAACTTGTTCAGGTTGAAAGATAATATATGTTAAGGGAACGCCGGGATGACCATAGTGTAGTAAATAAATAATTTCTAAAATGTGAAACTAGAATTTCTTATTACTGCTGGAGTAGTCAAGTGAATACTTGCGATTGTTTTTAAATTACTTTTATAACAAGTTAGTTACTGCATGAGCCAAAAGTCAACAAGGTGACAAAAGCCCCTCAGATCTTCAGATGGTATTCCAAACCATCATTTAACCTAAAAAGCACACAGCAGCAGGAAGTGAAAGCTTGAAACTGTTAAAAGGCAGATTCAGTTTTCTGTAGTGGTAAGATTATCAAATTAATGGATAATTTATCAACACTTTTTATGGTTTTCGTTGTTTGCTTGCAGTCTTTTGCAGAGACTCATTGTCTTCCTACAAATATGATTTTTTTTTTTTTATTTCAAGCAAAAGTTTCTTGGCTAAAAGTAGGACCAAGCAAGTGAAATCCTGTGGCCTGTTAGGGGAAAAAAGTGAGGATTAAAAAAAAAGAAAAATAAGCAAAGAAGCAACAACTTGTTACATTGGTTATCGATATGAATCTGGGTACTCTGGATCTTCCTGATGTAGGGTTTGCAAAGAAGCGTAGCTGTTTTCAAGGCCGCGTGTTCCTGGGTGCTCCATCTAACGCTGTGGGTGCAACACAAGACCATGACACAGTGCAGACTTGCAAGACAAGCATGAGTATGATCCTGCTGTTAGTACTGATAACATCGTGGTGGGTTTTGGTGGGTTTTTTGGAGGTTTAGTTTTCTGGGGTTTTTTATGTACAAGTTCTTGCTGTGTGGAACAAAGACCCCGTCTCTGTTACAGGTAGCAGGCCTGTGAGACTGCTGGCACCACGGGCAGATTTAAACTGGGGATGTGTCACCATTCATCTTGCAAATCATATTCACCATAAATGCATGGTTATAGTTCAAAGCCCAAGGGGGGACCGCTGTAGCTGGAGAAATCGTTTACATTGTCAGAAGACTTCTGCCACTATTACTAGAGCCAATGTATTGCTCTTTGTTTTAGAGTCAACATAAACATTGGAGTGTGCAGTAGCACAGCATGGGCCAGGAGGGGAGGGTGTAGCGAGGTGGGGGTCGGTCTCTTCTCCCAAGTAACAAGTGATAGGACGAGAGGAAATGGCCTCAAGTTGCATCAGGGGAGGTTTAGAATGAATATTAGGAAAAATCTCATCACTGAAAGGCTTGTCAAGCATTGGACCGGGCTGCCCAGGGAAGTGGTGGAGTCATCGTCCCTGGAGTTATTTAAAAGACGGGTAGGTGTGTCATCTTAGGGACATGGTTTAGCGATGGATTTGGCAGTGCTAGGTTAACGGTTGGACTTGATGATCTGAAAGGTCCCTTCCAACCTAGATGATTCTGTGATTCTATGGTACTGGCTTGTGAAGCATGAAGTCACCGTGTGAGTTTTGATTGAGTGTGATTTGAGTGCAGTGACAGTACCATAGAGTGCGAGCTGCTGTCATCTTGCCTCCTCCCACTCTTGTCCCACTCTTGCTCTTTCTGATTTGATAAAAAATGTGGTTTATCTGCACAGAAGATCTCACCCAAATAGTGGGTGGGCGCTGTGCCAGTGCATGCCCCTGCAAAATTCTGCATCTTGCTGTTTGTCACACCATGGGAGCCTGATCTTCTGTAAGTGGTGAGTGTAGCGTAGAGCATGTGGTTCATAACAAAAGCTGCAGTTATAACATTTTTGAAGCAGTCATTGTTTGAGTCTATTGGAGCCCATCCAGTAAAAGTGAGAAATAAGTTTTATCTGGATCAGGCTTAATATTGCTTTCTTTCGAATGGATTTTTGTCACTGACAGTAGTTGAGCAAGACAGAGCACGTATTTTGGTGTGAAATGTAATGGGCAATATCGCCACTAAAGCAGGAAGAAATGCTGCACTTATTTTTGAAAGACCATACAAAAGTGTAGGGCAGGAGTTCCTATGTAAGGAATTTACAATGTGAAAAAATAATTGTTTCTTTTAAGTAACTGAGGAATGACTCCTAAGGTGTTAACTCTGGTAACGTAAAACTCTCATCTTCACACCTTCCATCTAAGTCAAGTTTTCTAAAACTGTCTTTGTCCCATGACTTTCTACGTATGACAATTTTAATACCTGTTCAATCTGAGAAGGGGAAAAATGGCATAAATCATTCTTGTCTCTGTTCTCAGTAATGTCAAAAACACGTGTCGCTGACACTGTCAGTTCAAGACTGTTGTTGGAAACATGAAATAAATTGCAAAGGACTAACAGGAACAATTTACAGAAGGTACATTATCCAAACCTAGACACATGCACACTCCACTAGTCAGTGGACATATGGTTGAATCTGGAATTACTACAGTAACTTCAGGTAATGGTGAGCATGCACTAGCCACTAATTACAACAGGAAAACACTGAACCCTGTGCACTGCACTGACAAATTGCTCCCAGTGGTATCTAAGCTATTTCGCTGTTGTCATTATAGCCTCTAGCACAGTCAGGATATTTGAAAAGAGTATGGTGTCTGCAACCTATTAAAGATATTATATCCCTATTTATAGTCCAGTTCCACGAATAGAAAATTCCAACAGAAGAACGTTTACTATAGAAATTTTTGAATATGGAGTTTTTAAAGGCAGTTGTGTTTAGTTTATAGGCCAGGTATTTAGAAAAAAGCAATTAAAGCCACCTTGCTCATTAACCTTTCAGTTCCTCATAGAGCACTTTAAGCACAAGAAAGTGATTGCATTTTTATTTGCAATGCTTCAGTGAACTGGACCTCTTCTCAGTGTATGTGTGCATTGGAATAGAGCGCGGTCTCTAAACACTTGCATGTGGTTTCGTTCTATCACAATTTAACTGATATGATGATCTCCTAAACTCTTTGAGCCCATGGAATCCAATTGCCTTTTGCCATGGGCTTTGTTCAGTCCTTTTTATGTTTGCTTTGCAAAGGTATAATACCAGAAATAACCATTACCATGGTTATTGCTAGTTTGCAGTGATTGAGAAGACTTAACAAATTATAGACAATGGCAAATCAGGACCATGATTTATAGAATGCATATTTTGACTTTTGCATTATAAATTGGAAGAAATGACCATGAGTATTATCTCTCTCTCACTGTTTGAGTATGATGAGCACAAGGCAATAAATTAGTACTCTTTTTAGAAGATATCTGAAGTGGGGGGAAAAAAGACTTTATCCCATGCAGTTGGCCCAAGAAATGGGTTAGCTGAACCGGAAATCATTATTTTAGAACAGTGTATGGGTTAGCAAAAGAGGCTGCTTTAAAAGTGTTCTGATTCTCAAAAGCCAATTAGAATTACTGTTTGTTGGTGGGGACGATGTCCTTATGTTAATCTTTTCATTTTCTTCCAGCAGCAATTAGAAATAATAGATAACAAACATAAAAGGTAAAAGAAAGTTTTTTGCTGTCTTCTAGTTACAGAAAAATAACCCAGATGTTGGATTAAGTTTTTCCTCCTTCAGTCTTTGTGAAGGCATATCCAAATAAACATAGAATACAGAGCCTCTTAAAATGGGAAGGTTTTTCATCATCTTGGCAGCTGTGACACACAATCTTAACACACCTGATGAATCCTCATCACCACAAAAGCTTCAGGCACAGTGGCGTTTTGCTCTTTATGCTGAAGATCATGACTTTGACATTTGGTGAACATTGCGCGTGTACTCGAGGTAAAAAGTTCATCTACCGATTAAACTCTGAGGGGAATTTTTTTCCAATAAGATTAGAAGAGACCTTTGTTTTTTGTTTCTCTTTGTATTTAGCTTCATATTTTGTAGTGTGAATTGTGACTGCAAATGGTGGAAATGTTCGTTCTTTTAGTCTCCCTTTTTAAGCCTGTCATGCAGAAGTAAAGCGTAGCTAAAATGGATTGGTCCAACTAAAGTAACTTGTCTGTAGAAGAGAGTTCTTGATATGTAATGGTAAAAATAGGATTTTCATATTCTTGTATGAATTCCCGTGATGTTTGGCATGCTTATTTTTAATACATTTTTACAAAATCTCAATCTTGTACTTCAATGTCCTGTACTTCTAGACGTACCAATTTTTTTTAAGGAAAAGTAGCAGTGTAACAGCATTTTCACTGCCAAATCTCGTTTCTGGATTGTGAAATTCTGATTTTAAAAGTAAAATACACTCACTTTCAAGTTATCAGCCAAAAGTTATGTCTTTTAATTGAATTAAGTTCTAAAGAAAGTAAATAACAGTGTTGTCAGTCTGTCAAGAGAACTTGAAGAACAGAGAAATCAAATGACTTGTGCAGAGTGATACGGGGAGTTTGTGGCAGTTGGCCACTTGATGCAGCTATTTATATTCCTGGGTCTCATCACAAATCTGTCCTTTAATTGTGAGACTAAGATGTTTTGGATGTTTCACAGAAGTTCAAAGGCAACTTTTAAGAAAAAGCAAATAGCCATTTGATATTACCAACAAAATTGTTCATCACATGCACAGTTGTACACTTCATCTAGGCAACTTTCTTATTCCTTTGGTACTCCTATGGTAAAAAGTAATTAAGTTCATATAAAGCAAATGGAAAATGGTACCTTTTCCACCACAATGAAATGCTGAAATCTGAATGAAAGATTAAGCCTTTAGAATTAGTGGCACATTACTGTAGTGAACTGAGAGAGTGACCTGCCCTGAAGGAACAGGGAAAAGCAATAATGTTCGTGTCCCATCTGTCAGAAAGGTGTAGGAGACATTTCTTGTTACATAATGGCTGTCCCATTCCTTGAAATATTGTGGGGATTAGAAAATACCTTGCATAATTTATGTACACCATCTCTATTCCAGAACCATACATTACCGTTCCCACAGACAGATTACGCTGACATTCTGAACCATATGTATGGTTTATGCAGGTAACATAATACTTTCAAATTATATGTGCTGTGAGCCAATAAAATTAGTATGGGGTACTTATGCAATAGCCTCATAACAGCTAAACTAACAAAGGTTTATAAAATACTTCTCTCCTAATTTTTCATGGGGCAGTCATTGGTTTTTATTTTTTTTCCCCTTAGCTTTACTAATGAAACGCAGCATTAGAAACCAGCTCTAGCCAAAATGCCGGTATTCTCAGGCATATGTGGAATTCCATTCTCCTATCTCTTGTTCTCAGATGTGAATTTCTACGATTCAAGGACCAAATTTTCAGCTGATCTAATTCAGAATTGCTGCAGAGCTATGACAAGTTATACTTGCTTAGAATCGGGCTTCTGGAAAGAGAAAATAAATGGTAATTTTTGATATACTTACTGAGACGGCATTTTGCTGTTCCATCACAGTTTATTACTGAAGCCTGTACTACTTTTCCACATACCTTCACCGGTTCACTTCCGAGACAATTGCTGGACCATTTCATTCCATTAGAACTTTGTTTCTTTGGAGGGGAGGGTTGCTTTATTTTTTGAGGGCACCTCACTGCTACAAAACCACTTGCCCTATTTGACTCCTTGGAAATGTGTTACCAAGACCTATAAATCTATCCAAGGGTCTCTGAAAGGACAAGAGGACTGATCGTTTCTGTTGTATTGGGTTTGTCTACTTCAGAGCCTAGGGAGCCAGAGCCAACACGCAGCAGTGAGGAGGCCAGCGATGCACAGCTTGTTTGTCCACCTTGGAATTGCTGCTGGATGATGAATTTTGCCGGGTCAGTGGCAACTTTGGTATTTCGTCTGTGCAGCCTGTGTCCTTGCGAGGAGCAGCCCAGCTCCTCTCCTGCCCTGGAAGATGGCGATTTCCGTCAGCTCCACTTCCAGCCCCAAAAATGCCGCGGTTCCACAGACCTACAAGCCTTACTGGTGCTGAAGGAGGTGGCCTGGCCCTCCCGCCTGCTCTTAGAGGGAGCCAAGCACTTGTGTGGTCGTGTTGTTACGTGGGTGAGAGGCCCCGCTGGCCCAGCACACTTTAGGTTTCACTTGAATCGTTTCCCATTCCGCTTCACCCCCTAGCTCGAGAGCGTGTGCGCTAGAGCAAAGGCGGGAGATCCATATGTGGGAACATATGGCTGGGGTAGGGGATATGCGCAACAGTTTCTTCTGGCAGCATTAGTGTTTTATGCTTTCTTTGGTGGGTATTTTCTTTATTCCTGATCAACAGTTCAGAAAATGGGAAGACATAGTGATTAGGTGAAAAACATCAGAAAAACATGCAGTGCCTTCTTTTGTGTTACTCCATTGCAAAGCTGCACAAGCTGGGCTGTCTTAAGAATTATTCATGTAGTCATTTCACATGCGATGGGCTGAAAGACAGTAACTTTTAGTATATTTTGCTCAATCAGCTTAGATTTATTCTAAAAAGTACATTATTGCTCTCACTTCTGTTGGGTCCTTTTCCTTTTTTAAAATCCTATTTCATCATTTGAAAACAAAGTTGTTTATTTTCCATTTAGAAGAAAGACTTCTTACTGTACAAGATGACTTTAGAAGGGTATAGATCTAATAAACAAAAAAGGAGACTAGGTCTGCTTCTATTTCACACCTTCTGAGCAGTGGAACCGCTTGGAACACAAGGCATTGATCTAAGATCTGTTCAGGATTTTCAGGATTGACCTTGTTAAAATTCATGTGTCACAGTTATATTTTAAAATTTGATTTCTGACCATTATTCGACCGTAATAACTGAAATAGGTGTAAGCTGATGAAAATGAAGTCTGCCTGCCTTTACTACTATTTTAAATTTGTAGCAGAATTTAATAGCACTAGGTGTGTTTGCTGATAAACTTCCAGCTGATTAATTAAGCTTTCTCTCACACCTAAACAAACACACCCACACACGGAGTTCTTAAGTAACTGTAATCTGAAACTTTTCCATGCTGTAAAATCAGTAGGTGGTTGCTGTCAGCAACAGCATATTTGTTTTATATTTTTCTGCAATAACTATTGGTCTGGAAAAATATTTTGAGAAAACCATTCAATTCTACACAAATGAAACGGGAAAAAGGCAGGTTTGATTTTCTATGATATTAAATATCTAGGACATGTTAAAATTATGCTGATTTGCCTAAGCCATACTACCTGATTATTTGAACATTAATTTATGGACTTGATAGGTTTACTTTGCTAGCATCATGTGGAACTGTACAGACGCATGTTTTGCCATCCTATCATCAGTATTCTCAACACAGAATTTTTGGTGATAGAGAAGTAGGGAGAAAAATAGCTGTAGGAATTTAATGCCATTTCACTGATGTACATGAAAATCCCCATGGAAACTTAGTGGTCTTTTCATTGATTTCTGTGCCTTGATTTCTTGAGTGTTCCTTCACAAAAAGTGGCCTGAGGGTTTTCATTATGTTTTAATGTTGCCTGCTTGTGCGCTACCCTGAATGCTTTGTAAATCAGCAGGTAGGGTCATCGGTTCCTCTTGTGTTGTAGATCTTTATTTATAGGAAATATCTAATAATATCTGTTCTGAAATTGTCATTTGCAAAATAACCAATGCTAAAAAGAAAAGAAATATTAAGCAAGAGCCATGTTTCTTCTGCTGTCCCTGGTGTAGACCAGTATGGAAAGGACTTAATAGCTCAAAATCTTCCCCCCACCCACCCCAGTAACAGCAAGCAACTCCTTTCATTAGGTTTCCTGTATGTTGGTATTGTACGTCAGGAAACAGAAATATGTAGACTAAATTGCAAGAGAAATCCTGACTCTGAGTCACAGTAATGTATCTGTTGATTTAGAAAGGGTTGAAATATCCTCATCCATGTTCTTTTGACATCAAGAGAGGTAGAGACTTCACAAATGGGCCTGCCTAGGTGGTCATCTAAATATATGGGTTCTTTTGCGGAGGGTTTTTTCCCAGGTCTATATTTTGGGACATTACCATGCTCTTTCTAATACATCAAGTAAGGAAGTTTCCAGGTCAGAGTTTCTCAGTAAAAATAGATTATTTGGAGCCAAGTTGCATTTCTGCCTCAAATTCTGTTCTAAAATCTTGATGGAACTCGCAATGTTCTCTCTGGATGCACAGGCACAAAAGCATTCCGGGAGAGAGTAAATCAAATATTTCTTTTGGTACAGTCCAGGGATGTTTTTATGATCTGGAAAATTAGATTACTAACTCCGCAGTCCCCTTGATGAAACTAATTGGTAACGGTTCTGGTATGTATAATGAGTTGATGATACCACTTGTTTTTAGATACAGAGCTTTTATCAGAATTAGACTTCATTGCATTTCAGATGGATGCGATTTGTACATGTAGAAACTTTGTATGATGAGTGGTCTCTCCTTTCTCAGGTCAGTTTTACCCTGCTACTGGGCAGGAAGGGAGTCAAGTCTGCTGGGAAATCGGGGAAACTCAGAGGGTACGAAAGGCTGAGCCAGGTGAGGGCAGGTGACCGGACACACCACGGGCTGGAGAAAGGAATTTCCAAGACAGTCCAACTCAGCATCTACTGGGATGATGCAACAGGGGTCTTTATTGGAAGAGGAGAAAAAAGTGGGGTGGACCTGTAAGGCATCCCAGCAGTGGGCGAGAGGCTGGTGCTGGTTGGAGCAGAAGAACCGGGTGCTGGGGGCTGAGCACAAGCAGGCACGGCCCAGCTCTGTGCGGGGGCACTGGGTGCAGCTGCTGCAGCCAACAGGTTTAATTTACTTTTTCTATTTATTTTTTTTTCCTTCTCTAATTCCAAGATGTCTCTTTCTGTCATTCTCATTATACTTTCTCTCCTTCAAACCCATTTCATTATTCTACTGATTTACAATTTCCCTATAAAACCCTGCAAAGATTGGATGTAGATTTTTTTTTTTTTTTTTACCAGAAGCTGGTGGCTGGCTCTAATGGGATGAGCAGGATGACATTTTAAAGAATGCCAATTGCTCTCTACATTTTGCTGCAAGGCTGAAATTAATCTTGTGCAAAAGGCAACATAAGGTCTATTCACACCTTATTCTCACTTAAAACATTTAAACTAGAATTGAAGTAAGATCTTATATGGCAGCTTAGTATTGAGCTGGCCTTTTAAGAATGGCTTAATTATTTAACAAAATGCACAGACCTTTTTGTGTATGTTCTTAGCATTTCACATTTAGATTACTTAGATTCAAATATATGAAATAACCTATCCTGCTATAACACTGTAGCAGTGCTTTCTTCTATTTTATTATGTTGACTTTTTGTCACTCCGTAAATTACTGTGTTCAATACTATCTCTATTTAGTTTTTTTGCCTTTTTGTTTCTTCCCAGGGTGGATTTCTATTTCAATGAAGAGTAAATCAATGTATAAATCCATCTTTAAATGCTTTCACTTTCTTGCTACTCCGCTCTTTAAGTAGAAAGCAGTAATTTGCACAGTATTTGGTGAGAATATATGCAAATATACTAAGTCTGCACAAAGTATGTATAGCATTAAATAAAGCATCTTCATTGCTTTTCATAAAACTTTTATATGAAAAGTCTGTACACTATGATTAAACAACAAGTTTTTCACAGCTACAGACAAAAAAAAAGGAAGAAAGTATTGTCCAATTCATCAGAATAAACTTATTCTAGGGCAAATTTGGAATAAAATTGAGTTATACTGGTCAGAACGTGAAACTAGAATTTCTGTTCTTACCTTTAAGAACATAATGTTTACATAGCCTAAATAATGAGTGACAAAGTCATTTTACTGAAGGTAAATGCCACCACAGAAAAGTTGTATTGTCATTAGTGATGGTGAAACTCAGTTGCTCTCCTAAGCAAAAATTTTTGTCACTCCCATAGATTCAGGAGAATGATGTCAGCAAAATGGCTGGTTTAGTTTTTCCTTTCTCTGCCTCCTTAATATTTTAATCTTTCCATTGCTCCTACTCGTATTGTGACAGTGCTGTGGGCACTCAGCTGGCCTCAAGGTCCCAGTTGTGTCGTGGAGCGAGAGACAAAAGAAGCACCTTGTGTCAGATCTTACACAGCTATGGATATCGTTCATGGTCTGTTACAAACTTGGTCTTTGTGCGCTCCTAAATGCAAAAAAAACCCAAACCAAAACAAAAAAAAACCAGGCCATGTTGTTAGGACAGGCTGAGCTTTAGCCAGCTGTTGGTAGGGCTTTTTAGCTTGGTCTGAGTACTAGGCTAATTACAGAGATACCTCGGGTCACCTGGCCCGACCTGCAGAGTGGAGTAAAACTGTGCAGCTTAAGGTAATGGCAAAGGATATTGCAGTAGCAGAGCTGCAGCACATCCTCGAGTCAGAACTGCTGGGCCACTAATCAGCCCCCCAGGCAGCCGTGTAGGGTGGATATGCAAGCAGAAAAATAATTGAGGGTTTGTACCACAGTTATTTCAGGCCACTAAACCAACATACCTACAGCTAAGGAATCTTAAAGCAAAAATTTACTAGGTGGTTCATGATATGGTTATTACCAGCTACCATAGAAATCTTTAGGGCATTTAATTATTATTTTAGTATTCATTATTTCAGTGACAAATGAAAATTGAGCTCTGTTAAATGTTGTTTGTTTTATTTCCTTGGGGTCTTTACCAAGAACAGTAATTTGTCTTTTTTTTTTTTTTTTCTTTCTGTAAGCCCCAGGATGAATTCAAACATTCAAGTTCATTAATTAAAATGCTTCCTTCTCTGCTTATTTTAATGTGACGCATAGAGTTGATTACCTTTGGCCTGAGTATGTTTTGGAAGATTCATGGTTCGGTTTTGCTAAGTTATAACTTTCATAAGGATGTTCTCTGAAATTTATTTCAGTGGCAAGGTCTTATTCCTAAGGTATCATACTGTTCGACTCATAATAAGATATGGATTAAAAAATAAAGACTGTGTGCTAGATTGCCACTGTCTGTAATGTAAAAAGAGGGGGAATCAGAAGAAAAGTTTCTGTTTCCAAGCTTTGCTGTCATGAGTAACAGAGGAAGGAGGATAAAGCGGGTAATAGTGGGGTTCTCTGCAGAAGAGAATGGTGGTAGCAGCGGGGAACCTGCTTTGCTGGGGTGCCCACGTGAATACAGCAGCTCTTTGCAAATCTGTCCAGGTGTGGATGCATGAAAATGTTATTTTCCTTAAAATATATATCTGAAACACTTGCATGTTTCTTTTTAAAGTAGTAACGTGAAAATTCTTACAGTTTGAGCTCATGAAGATGCATCCCCTTATTTAGAGAGTTTAGTTTCTCTAAAAAGAAACTCCTTCCCCTGGCCCTGGAAAGCAAAGAGGTATTCAGCAGTGGTTAAGAGGCAGAAGGGCCAAGGCTTTTGGAATGCTGTATGTAACATGAGATTCCCTCGAGCAGAATGGAGGGACCGTGCAGTCAGTGCCTCATATTCCCGCTTGCCTACAGGGATATAGTTATGCAATTTTAAATGCACTCTTTATTAAACTCATAATATTTTCCTTATTAATTCTATAACATTTCAGAGAATATTTTTGCACATATTTACATAGAGATAGTGAAGTATATGTAATTTTTAAATTAAATTTTTATTAAGCATTCAATACTTAAAAATATTTTTTTCAAAGCCAAACCCGAAAGATATTTAACTATTAGAAGTGCAAGTATAATAGGATCACATTTTGAGATAAAGTTGACAAAAATTTAGAAGCAAACAGTTTCTTAATGTCCAAATTGAATCTCGTTAAGCCGTTTATAGTTGCTGGGTGGCTGTCACAGGTAACTGGCAGGCTGGAATGCCGCTTAGTTTTGGTGCTGGAAAGGTGGGTGCCAGAGCAGCTGATCTTATTGCCAGGGGCTGAGGTTTGCTGCGGAGGTTTGCGGGAGGAAAGCAGCAGCTTGTGCTGAGCAGAGATTTAGTGCCTTCAGTGCTGTGGTCCGGGCGCTGTTTCAGGGAAACTGTTTTGCTGTGCTGGAAGAGTGCAGCTTTGCTGTGTTTTTGAGGAAGCCAGCGTGCCTGTTGGTGATCTTCAGAAATTGCCTCTGCACTTTTTCATAATTTTATAGTATTGTTCTTTGAGCCAATTCCTGAGCAAAGTGAGAACCAGTTCAGAGTGGCTAATTCCTCTTACTCAGACCAGAGGAATCCTCTGCATTTTTGAGCCATCTGTGTTTGCTTTTCATGTTCTAAGAGATCTCTAAATGCACATTTAGTTGGGGTTTTTCTGGAATTCCTCACAGGTTTTTTAAGTGCTGGATCATTATGGATTCTGTTCTTGTGGATTGTGTCCATTGAGTTGTTGGACTTGTGGGTAGTATTCACGGTTATTTATTTCAAGTCTGCAATATTGAAATAAAGTATCTCTCCTCAATTCTGACTGTAAGTTTCGACTTCCTCCTGATATTGGCAGACTGCAAGGTGGTTTGGGTTTTTTTGTTGTTGTTTCTTTTTCTTTCGAAATTATTTCCTTTGTATCCGGGTGCCATAATGTAATAAGCCTTTTGGGTACTCCTGGAGTGTTTTTTCTGTTCAGTTTATGGGCAGCCTTGATGAGAAGGCTCTGGCAGCTTGCAGCTGTTTTAAATAGGATTGAGATCAGAATTTTGGAGGGCTTCAGAAGGGTCTGTCCTGCTGGGACACAAACCAGTGTGAGATGACTGGAGGACTTCCAAGCTAATATGGAGTAGAGATGTGTCCGTAAGAATGTTATAAACAAAGACCTAATGAGCATTGAACTTTATATGCTTTCAATATTGATAATAGAATGCACATTGTCACAAAGAGCTGTGCCGTGCACATGTAGTTTACTTCAGTGCAGATGAATTAAGCTTAGCAGGAGCTTAAGTCTGCTCCACAAACCCAGTATGGACAGGTCATGTATTGCAGACATAGGAAGAGGTCTTCATATGTTGAAAAACAACCCCTGCTGCAGCAAACACGTCTAGGCTACGGCTATATTAGCTAATGGTCTAGCCTAGTGAAGGTTTAAGGTAGTATCCTTCTCTTCCACTGAATGGTAAAAAAAGTAATGTTTTAAATGTAGTATTTTGTCTGAATTGGTTGTAGTGAGTGGTGAATTAATTCTGTAACATTCTCTGCTCACTGAATTAAGCAATATAGCTCAAGTTCCTTGCACCATGGCCAGATACTGCAATGCAAAAAACATCACAGGCACTATTTACGTGCCTTTTGTTTGCATAAATGACGCTGGTCATAAGAACAAATCTTACTTTATGGAACAGACAATCATTAAACAGATTTAAATTAAGATCTTCAGCTCACACCACTGATTGGGACATATTTGAAGGAACTTGTAGTATATACTCTACAAACATTATAAACACTCCAACTGAAAACAAAGAAGGGATCGTCTTCACCACAAAAGCGGTTTGCTGAGAACTGCTTATTTGGATTGTCCTTAGTCAACAGGTACCATATGAAGCAGAAGAGAGACATGTCTGGTGATGAAGCTGGAAGAGAACAGTGACTGTTTGCAAAAGGACTGGATTTTTCATGAACATCAGAAAAGGGAGATACCTTTGTCTTGTGAAGAGTGATTTAATAAACGGAAGGAAGTTCAATAACTACTGAAAATAATGTAAAAATTAAAGAATAACCCCCTCGAAATCCTGAGAGAAGAGTGATGGTGGGGCAAGTTACCTATGCTACTTGTAAAAAAAAAAAAAAAAAAATGATAGCATGAACAAATTCCATGAACGAAGAGATGGACTGCAAGCATCCGTGTTCTTATCATACCAGAGATTCAACTCCACAAAAAGTCCACAGCAGTTTTCAGCAGAAAAACAAGATTTATTCAGAGATGACAATTTATCAGGTCAGCCAGACACATTTGGTAAAGTCATTGTTATATATCAATAGTTGATAACTGTGGGCACCCATAATATAAGAAAATGCTGTACACTCATCTCTTTATCTTGCAAATCTTGGGTACCACTGTGCAGATAAACTCATAGTCCCACAGCAGGAAATAAATTTTTAGGACTGGGATGTGTTACTGTCTATTATGTGTATTTTTTACTGTAACTTATGAATTCTGTCATGAGGTTATGATAGGTGTTACAATTCATGAACAACAGTGGGAAAAGCTTTTGAGAGTAACTGATGTGGTTTGTGTGCCTTGGTTTTTAAAAGGGGTGTAAACTGAAATCCCTGAGTCTGATTTTGTGGCAATACGTACCCAGAGAATTTATTTTGAGGTTCTGGCCTTTATGTGCTTCATGGTAAGCCTTTCCCTGTTTCACAAAAATTGCCAAATTGAAAATCTGAGTAGTAGTTAGCCTGTAGTAGTTTGGCCTTTGGAAGTGAAAAATGAATGGGCTTACTGAGCTAAATTACCATGGTGGGGGGCGTTACTGGAGCACATCGTATTGCGGTGCAGTCCCTGTCAAGCCCGGTCGTCTCGTGTTTTTACCTGCTGTAGATTTCTCCGTTTCAAGGAAATCATCACATATCTTTTTAGCTCGGGCTTTTGGGATATTTGTTAAAGAATGGAACAAAAAGCTTACAGTAATTTATGTCACATAAGTAGGCTGTTAGAAATAAGTATTAAGATATCCTGTGGAGAATATTCAGTGTAATTCAGGTTTTAATGCTCTTTTTTACCAACTGGTAAGGTGAAATGGTTTACTGAGGTATCAGACATTCCGTATGTACCCAGTCAGTACCTGCCTGCCACAAATGTGGCCCCTTCACAACTCCATTCCTATGCTATTGTATTAGAAACCAGCATGGCAGTGCATATCGGGAAGTTCTTTGCGTGGACTAATGTCATATTTGTTTCAGTACCCCTCCAAAGTTTGAGGACCTGATAGGAATCAAGTTATAAAAAAGGAAAATTTCAGCCTCATTTTTGAGGTTTCTATTTGAATAAAATAATAAGTAAACATTAATTTAAAGAACAAAATTGTCTTAACTGTTTTTAAGCTTTTGGGTATCACTGTACCCAAGTCATTTTGGGTACATTTAAGTCATTTTGAAAGAGCTGAATAATCTCATATCTTCCAGAAATCCAACACTTGGTGCTTTTGCTGCTAGGCTACGACACAGCCACCAAGGGATGTTTGTCTGGCATCTCTCTGGATAGGCTGCAGCTTTACAAATAACTGTTCAAAACTCCTAGTTTCTCAGCTGCATTATAAATACTTTAAGATTCCCAGCTGTACTGTGCTTGTACAAACATCTTAAAATTATGAGCTCACTGGCATGCAGCTGGGTGAATGCAGTTACAAATGGTTTATACCCAAGGAAAATACGTGAATAGCATCAGAACTTTTTATTGGTTGAAGTAATCTAATGGTAGGGAAGCAGGGCCTGCAGATCTATTTTTTTTTTTTTCACCATTGCTAGCATATTTGTCCTTTCATTGCTGGTGAAACTGTCTTGTCATCCTCTACTCTGCTTTGTACAGAGCAAGTGTATAAAATGCATACTCTTGCTGTTGGTTTACAGCAAGAGGTGATGAAGGAACAAGGAAACACTAGCTATAGGCTGGATTATAGCATGGAGTTCTTCCCAGTTTTTGTTCACTGAAATTTTTAGGGTAGCTGCCTGCTACAGAATATGCCCTAATAAATGATGTGCCTGCTGTTACTGGGTAGTCTAATGGACTTTTCTGTGGTGACACCCTAACTGGGGAATAGAGAGTCTTGTCTCTAGAGGGTCTGTGCACACTAAGATCATGACTTCTTGCGCAACACTTACACGCTTGGAAGAGCAAAACTGCGTTAAGGATGGATACCTTGAAAGTAGCTGTGAGCTATCCTTACGTAGCTGAAATCAATAGCAATTGCGTGTTATCAGTCCCTTGGAGTTGCCTGCTGGCATGTTTCTGCATCAGAGAATATTTAGCATCTTCATCTTTTGCAGATTTAAGGCCCCTTATAATTTAGTGCCTAGTTTGAATATCGAGTTACAATTTTTTTAGTGCATCTATATCATAAAATATGGTGTGTTATTTTTGAACTGCATTGTCTATATGACTTGCTTTTTTGCTAATTTTAATGATCAACTCCTTGGGGCAGAAGAGTTGTTCTAAAGTTTCACAGTATTGAGCGCAATGATAGAGATTAAGTATGTGGAACTGTGATGAACTGCATCCTCTCTGGCATGAAGTCAAGAGCATTTAGTTTCTGGTTTAGCAGTTCATGAACCGGCTTTTGTTTTGACTGATGATGTATTCTTTCTTTTCAGACATCTGGGAGACTCAAGATATCTGCTAGCAAACTACACTTCCCCATCTCCCTCAAATGGCATTCTTTCACATAATGTTGATCTGTAGGTTTAACACTACTTCATAACTCTTGATATTGATAATATGCTGATCCACAGAATTACGGAAATGAATTGGCGGCAATATAGATATGAAAAACCTTCTTCTATCAGCCAGTCAGCCTTCTGATTCAGGCAGAATTTGATTTAGTTTGTAGTGTTTTGGTCTCGTTTTCCCACGGAAACCTAAGGATAGACTAACATCACTTTTGACTAATAGACATCCAGCCCTTTTGCAAAGGGTCGTTGTTCTCTTCTGGCTTCATCACCAGACGTGTCTCTCTTCTGCTTCGTATGGTACCTGTTGACTAAGGACAATCCAAATAAGCAGTTCTCATCATTTGGTTTTGTTTTCGTTTTGGAAACAAAATTAAGGAAATCCAGACTTAAAAATTCATGCATAGTTAGCTTTTATTTTTAGTTTTCAGGTTAAAAAAAGTTTAATATCTGTTTATTAAAAAAAAATAATTTGAGTTGATTTGTGTATATATCCATATATGTAGAAGTAAATGTAGCGATTGTTGATGGATTCATTAATTTCATTAAATTATAGGTTCATTAATAGATGTATTCATTTGCCAGTAAATTTAATTGATTCTATTTATTATAAGATAACCTATTTATTAGAGTGAAGCAAACACGAAAGAATAATGGTTCATGCTTGCAGCATAATAATCCTTAAAACTAATACGATCGCATTAGGCCTGCCATAGGTCTTGTACATATGACAAGGATTTATGCTGTAAATAATCAAATTTTTTACTACTTTTGGCACAGGTACTTGGAAAATACATTCGGTATTCTGAATTTTTCTCACTTTCCATGGTGTTTTCTCTATAAACATTCTGCCAAATGTAGAGAAAATTCCACTCACCACTTGTTTGATTCCCCCCCTGTGCTAGAATCTGTTCCACACCTGTAAATTTTTTGTTCATGCTGTGCCCTCGTGGTTTCAGGGCAATTTATTAACTGTGATTGTTCAGGGACCTTTCATACAAACAGCTCTTTCTTGTTGTGAGACCTTGGCCTTCCATAGCTGTGTAAGGATTCACGGCAAAAAAATAGCTTTGTGTGGCAAACCCGTTCAGTGACCAGCAGAGCTGCTGAGCAAAGGTTTGTTTGTACGCGTGTACGGTAGCCACTAGCCCGTTTTGGGAGTGTTGAAATTCTATTCTTGTAACTGTGTCTTAAATACAGATGAAGAGTGTTTGTTTTTTCTGCTTTTGCAGGATTTCTGTGAGATCACGCAGCAGTTAGTGTTTGTTGGGTTTTTAACCTATAAAATGTTAATAATACTTTCTTTGTTCCTTAGAGATCTGTGAAACCAAATTAATTTTTTTGCAAAATGCTTTGGAATCCTTAATTGTTAAAAACCCACTATTAATTAATGAAACAATACTTTTGGCTGAAATATTGGGGAAAACAATAATTCTTTTTGGTATATCCTCTCAGCTTCAGTATACATTCATAGTAATGTATGCAAGCACACTAAAAACATTCTAATATTTTTATTTATATTTTTCTAACGTATCAGTTAAAAACTGCTCAGCATTAAAAAAAAATCTGCCTTCATTCTTACATTCTGATTTACCTTGTTTGTCAATGAAATAAAGGCATAGTTGATTCACAATAGAAAAATGCGCAGGTGACTAAAAAGTCAATAATTTGACTTTTTCAGGATGAAAAATAGCAAGTTTATGTTAAGAATGGAACTGTAGGTCAGAACTTCAGGGAAGAAACAGCTCAATCTGGGAAAAGGTTAGGTGTCTGAACTAATTCATATACTTTTTTTTGGTAAAGAAAGACCGAAGTTAAAATTTTGGTTCCAGATTCTTAACCTTTTAACTTTTTTAGTACAATATATAATCAAACATGATGAATAAATATGATGTTCAGACTTGGTTTGAATCTAGGTCTGTGTTTTATCTCTCTAAGATTCATAACCTGCTACAGTGGTAAATAGGCCATTTTGAGGGAATATAAGATATCTGAAGACAACTACCAGATAGATTGCTAAATACTTTGTCATATACCTTATACTTTAAGTGAACAGACTAAATGAACTTTTAATGCAGATTTATATTCCAGGAGGTAGAGAACAGAATTCATGTCATTTCAGCACTTTTCCATTGAGAATTATCTGAGACAGCATACACTCAGACAAGGTTTATCATCTCTCAGCAATACAAAGATATTTATCTTGAGTTTCTATTCCAGAAGACACTTCAATATTGCTAAATTCTTCAGTGGGAATTTTTGGAGCCTCCAAAATAAATGGCTAGGTGAAGCACCTTCTTAAAAAAACTTTATTTGCCGGCATTTTCCATTGTTGTACATGCAATGTAGCACTGACACATTTTTATATTTGATAAAAAAAAAACCAACAAAAAACCCCAAACCTAAAGGAGTAAAAGAATTTGACAATCCTTTATATTTTGAAGAGGAAAAGGGAAAAAAAATACTGCAAAAGCTTCATTTGTAACTTCAGAAGTTCAGTGTACCAGAGTAGAGACATTTAAATAACAGGAAAAAAATAAATTGGCTATAATATTGCACAAGAAAAAAATAGATAATTGCAATATCTTTAATATTTGACGACTGTTCTCTGAATGCCTGAGATGTAAAAAAATAGATAAAATACTAGGCTAATCTCTTTGTTGTAATTTTAATGTCATTAGAGGCAGGAATTTGTCCCTGTTATCCTCTTCCCTGTTAGAAGGAAAGGTGAAAGGGTCACGCAGAAATGGGAGTCCCTGTGAGCCAAAATTCTTCCTTATAGTTCCTTATGCAAGCATTAAAGTGTTTGCAGTTTGTGTCACGCTTCCTTTTACTTGCCAAGTCATTTCATCAGTTTTGGGGGTGGATGCAAGCCTGACCCCTCTTTCATTCCACTCCTTCTTGCTCTTTCTCTAAAAACTACTGTTCATGAGGTCACTGGCAACAGTTATGTTCCCATTTATGTTTTTGCCCATTCTACTAGGTATAGGAACTTTTGGGCTTTTCTTTTTAATTCTTAAGGCTTCCAGGTACATGATTTTATCTTAATTTTTCCTAATATGATGGGGAATATGCTGCAACTGCATGTTAGAGGATTTTAGAGGCTGATAATGCTGGAGAGCAATAACATATTTATAATTATGAAGCAGGCAGTTTTAAGTTTCACTATGCTGTAATGCTGGTGGAGGTTGGGAATCATGCTTTAAATGGAAAGACATGGAAGAGCAGAGACTTTGGAATCACTTAGCACTTTGTCTGAAACCCATAAAGATGCAGAAGGGCCGACGTTCTCACCCATGAGAGCCAGTAACAAAATAAGTGTATTAATGGAGCTGCCGTGCCCTTCGGGACACTTGTTGTTATGCGAGTTCCCTGTAATAAAACTTCCCATTGTATTTAAATAAGGACTAGTTGAACTAGTCCTTCTCCAAAGGACAAACTTCTCCAAAAAGAATGTTATGTAAAGGCCTAGCTTTCTGGAACACCATTCATAGCTTATAATGAATATTCTTTGGGGCAGGGCATGTGCTGGGTTAAGGAGAACTGGTCTGCTGCTAGGCGTCTCTGACAGCCAGTTTCTGCATGGTGGAATAGCACAGGCAGTGATGGGGGTACCATCTGATGAACTTTCCAATCTACCTCCACGACTTGTTCTGACATTCAACAGCTTGAGTAAGAATATTTCTCATTTTGTGTCCTACGAAGTCTACCTTATTCAAAATTGGGCTAAGAAGGATACATTTTGTCATTGATTTCCATTTTCATTATGTTTATTGAGCAACCGGACCTACTGAAAGATGTCTCTGGCCATGGCAGGGTGCTTGGGCTATGTGATCTTTAAAGGTCCCTTCCAACCCAAACCATTCTATGATTCTATTGATGCAGCAAGATCTCAAACACACGGCAACGTAGCCATTAATGCAGTAGTGAGTTGGCACAGCAAATAATATTAAACAATTTAAATACTTCATAAGCATGCATGACATAATACATAGTTTTGGAAAAAGTGTTGCTTACTATTAAGCCTGGTTTTATAGGATACTTTTAAGGGCAGAAGATTGTATCTTTAAAGAGCTCTTCTGAAAATGACCCTGTGCAATGCAGTGTGCATATTTAATTTAATGAATCAAAAGGCAATTTAATAGCAATTGAACACAGCACAGTCATTTGAATCTAATAATACTCAACTACATGTTCCATTGCAGCAGGTAAAAAAAATAATAACATATACTGAAGTGGAAAAACAATTTGATTACAACATACTTTTTGTATATACACTCACATTAATGGAGCTACATCAGACTGCTGCCTCTATTGATGTCTAATGGTATTTTAAATCTGTTTCATTCATATTGAAAAGTAAAACGTGTTGCCCTTTCTGATCCAGTGTGGCAGAACCAAGAGGGCTTATCGCATACGGCTGAAACAACACTGCAGATTAATAGCTTTTCTGCAGGATTTGCCTTTCTTGGGGGTGGGTGGGTTTCCTATTAACTTACACAGTAAGGGTTAAATGAAACACTCACTGAGATCAGAAAGCTCTGAATGAAAGTAGCCTCAATGCCCTTGTGTCCTTATGAAAAGGAACAGAAGAAACCCGGAGCTCATCGTTATTGTAGCAGGGACACTGTGGGCTGCAGAAAAGAAAATGAAACAGCTGAGACAAGATGAAACCCTTAATGCAAGGGGGAAATGTCCAATGTCTATATAAATGTTCTTTCTTACTAGAACCTTTGAAAAACAAATACAATCTGTTGGCAAAATACATGCCAATAACTAGAGCTCAAAGGAGCAGAGATTGCTAAAATACTAATTTAGTTCTGAGTGACACTAGACCCTGTTCTGGGAAAAAAACAATTTTAACAGGTTGGTTTTGAGAATTCCCTCTTCCACATTTGTAGAATGATTAATAATACATAAAATGCACAGTATAAGGAAAATTCTGTTCCATTTTATATTTATTACAATGCTCAGTAGTTGCAGCTTTGCTATTTACAAGTTAGAATCTGGGCCCCAAATCATAAGTTTGGCTTAAACATGGAAGTATTTTAAAGTGAGATCTTTTCTTTTTTCAGCTTCCCTTCTGTGCTACAGCCTTAAGGCTTCTGTTCTTTAGATTTACTTTTTTTTTTTTTTACCCTACACCCAGATAGTTGAGATTCCTTAAAAAAAAAAAAATCTAATTTAATATAATGACTACATGAGCTTCTATTTTTTAAAAACCAAACAAGTAAACAAAAAATCAGCGATTCAAGACTTGGGATTAAAATCAGAAGATTTGGCAACACAGATTTCCATTTAAATCAGTGGGGATTCAGTTAGGCCAGAATTGAGTGCCACCTCTTTAAATGACACTAGAAAAACCTAACACGTTAGACAAAATTTAATTCTGTCTTTTGGTCTACAGAATTACCTTTGTGGTATTATTAGCTTTTTATCACTAAAATACAGTTGGTTTTCTTCTATACTTTACTACATATGTTTTTAGGAGTCAGGTTTTCTTTTATAGGACTGTGCAGTGCTGAGTTGTTTTAGCTCTACCAAAGAATCACTGAGTAATACCTGGACAAAACACTGTCTTTTTGGCCCGAGTCTCTAAATTATCCCCTGTATCTGCTAGACTGATTTCGTAGGAGCAGAAAGTCTCAAAAATGGGATTTCTCAGGTTCAAGTTGTTGAACCTGAGAAGCGGAGCAAGTTGTATCCTGGTCTGAGTACTGGCATAAATCATTGCAGTCTTGGTGCTGTTCTCATCCAGCCTTCCTCCTTCCAGCCTGGAATGGGCCATCCGGGAAATTGCTGCCATAGAATAGTACTGCTCCAGTGTCCTTACAACTCTCAGCATCCTGCTCCAGGTGAGTGTTAAGTAGGTGCCAGTTAGACCAGCTGGAGACTTCTCAGTGCTAGGTGAATCCTGAGATGGAAAGATCGACCTGCTTTTTGGCCTCTTCCTGCTGTCAAAGGAGCAAAAAATGGGCCAGAATGAAGTCCAGAGCCTGGCCCGCTATTTAGTTAATTTACCCATCCGTCATCTAAGTATTTCTCAAAGGTGTTGTGAAGCCTTGATGTCTGGAATGCTTTCATGTGGAGGGCCGTTGTGTTTGGAGTTACTTTAAGGTCCTCTGATGAAAATTGCTGTATCGGCAAAACCACTGCAACTACAAGTAGTTGTTTGTAGAAGCCATTGAGTACACGGCATTTGATTACTTTTGGGTACCTTTGCTTTTTCACTGAACTCCATTGCCTTTGCAAATGCTGTTCCCTGAAACAGAAAAGAGATTTTCAGTTTTTAAGCCAGACAATTGCTATTCATAGAAACAACTTTTCAGCCAATAAATACTATAGAAGCCTGGATTGAAAGGTCACTACTGCGATAGCCGGTGAGGGTCTGGTTTTTTTAATGGAAAGTAAGTATTATGTGGCTTTGCTGCATAATGTGTTTTGCTGGGAGGTGAAGCTGTGCAGCAGTGAGCTTTCTCTAGAGGCCTATTCTCTTGGCTTTATGTCGAGGACAGGCTTCAACATTAAATGGCTTTAAGCTTGTCAAAGAAAGGTTATTAAAAATGTTCCTGCCTTTCAGTCTCCATGCTCAATAGGCACAAAAATGCAATACTATAGGGATTTTTTTCTATTTAGTCATGTCATTTGGCATTTTGCCTATAGCTAAAACTGAGATACCATCTGTTTTAGGCTCACTAATGATTCTGCATTGTGATTTGAGCCGGTTCACTAGTTTATTGTTACCACTTAAAAAATAAACTTGCCTTCTGCTAATTGCATTTTTTGCTACTATGTTTTGGTAAGATTCTATACCTCAATGGTTCCTTGAGGTGGGTATCTGAAATCGCCATCGTAAGGCTTCTGTGCTGGAACTCTAGGCAATGTTTTGTTTGTGCTGTCTTGGCACAGTTCTTTTATTGTGATATATACTTATAGGGTAGTGTGACCACATCTGCCTTAGGGCCTTTTGAATTTCACTGGTTCTGTTTTCTGGCATGCGGTGGCAGGTAGGAAGGTAAAGCACAACTGCTGAGCACAGCACTGCCGCTGTTCTAAGCGCCGGTGAAGGGTGAAATGAAAGGCAAGGGAAGAGCTGTGGGCTCCCTACACTGGTTGTCGTTGGCACAGGCGCGGCTGTGAGCGCTGTTGCTGTCTATCAGGACATGCCTGCCTTGGTTATGGGTGAAGGGAGGCTCCCTCAGACCTGTGCGTAACGCCTCCTTAGAGAACGAGTCCAGAATAATGACCCTCTCCAGGATGGTCTGTACTCACAGCATATCTGGAAGCTATTCCCCGACTCACTGCTTTTTTCTGATGACTTCTCTGACCACTTGTTGACTAACAAAAATGTTGCTCTCATTGTAGAAATCTCTTGGGTGTGAATCAATGGGCGGTGGAGCTTTGTTCCTCTTCACAATGGATGCTTCCTAGCAGGGAGAAGCATCTTTCAGTGACACTGAGCAGCCTCTGCACTCAGAGACGACGTGGGCTCATTCCCAGCTTCCCGCCCACCATAGAGAAGCTCCTTGGGACTGGATCATAGCATTTCTTGACAGTTTTATGGTTTCCTGATAATTCAGAATAGTGGAAGTGCAGCATAACTTAGTATTAGTGTAAACTCGTGAACCTTTATTTTCTGGATGACACCCTTCCACTGCAATCCAGACACATAGCAGATCTTGTTCTGCGGGAGTGTGGAAAAAGCTATTTTTCCCAGCCCTCAAGCTTAGTCCAGTAGCAGAACTCTGGATCTAAGGAGATTTCAAAAAGAGGTATTAGAAAGCATTAAGGGACTGTTGTATGTGACTGACAGATCTAGGAGCAGCTTTTTTTATTGAAAATATTGAGCAAGGGCTTTTGGTTAGTAGCATCAGAGCTGGGATGTGTGTCTGTGTGCACAGGACAAGTTCAACTAAGTCTTTCAAAGACTGTCTAGGACTTTCTGAAAAGACACTTACGTGATCAGACCACTGAAACCTTGAAAAACAATTGTTTCTCTAGAAATGCTGCTCATAATGGGAACTGGGATGCTTCTTTCATTACGGAACCTGATTTTGTGATGATCTTGCCCCAGCTGCTTCAGATTGTATGAGGTTAAAACTTTACTAGTCAGTTTTTCAGCATGAAGGCATTTTTTAAAGCCCCAAATGGTTTTAATAGCTTAAGTTATGTTCTAGTTACTGAGCAATGCAGAAAGGTAATTTAAAGACAGTCCTGTGCGACGTTTTTGCCAAAATCTACTTGCCTATTAAAGAAACCTTAGATTTTCACAAGCAGCACCCCTCTCAGAAGATGGTCTTTAAAGCCTTGAAACTGCTAAGATGTTTCAGTTTGAAAATCTGTAGCTGTAGCACACGTATGTATGTTGCTTCCAGAATATTTTATTGTCTTGATGCTGTAATATCGATGGTAATCACTTCATGATGTTGTGATAAAGTATGAATAGACCACTTTGGTGCAAAGTAGGAATGGTTTTAAATTCTTTGAGTTTAGAGCTTTTAAGTTATACCTTTCAAGTCTTTTAGTTGCACTGTTTTTCAATTTAGTTTGCAGTAACGAAGTATATATGTACTAATTGGTTGATATAATGGTGTAATTTACAAGGATAATTACTGTTCATAGGGAGACTCTTCACCACTGTTTGCAAACATTTGCATGTAAAACTATTTAGAATGGTATGAAAACATGCTCTGCGTTTAGTTCTGACAATTTTCAAGTAGCTACACAGCACAAACCCAAGATGGGTTTATCCTCTAAGGTTTTGATAAAGGTATATTACATTTTGAATTTGGAAGACCATTTAGATTTTATTACAACTTCGCCTTCTTACAGTTAGATATTAGTTGTATTTTAGCTTATGATTGAGGCCTTGCTTTTAGATAATTAATTTTTAGAATAACGGTAATATGGTTCTGTGTAGGTTTCAAAGAGAACTTCTGGTGACATCTTGAATTCTGTTCAATTTTTTTTTTCTGAATAAGCCCCAGCCATACTTATCGTGCAATATATCATTTATAAATAAGTTACTATGTCATATTTCTAATGCACATTGCTTTTTTTTTTAATTTGCTAAGGACACTGGCGTTATTCATAGCTTAAAGAAGAAATGCTTTCACTTAGCCAAATGCAAGCAACAGAAACCATGAATATCTATTATTTCAGCTATCAAAATCAGCTCATCTTATTAGACTTACCTTCTGCTCTTGTTTTCTGTGATTATGGTAGGAAACTAATTTAATGATGTAACTATTCACTAACACAGGAAACCTTAAGAGAATATTGCAGGATATGGGATTTGGATTTTGGATATGAAGTTGCAGGGAACTTGTTTTAGGAACATGATCATCATCATGTCATTGAAAATAAATGTCACTTCTGTGATTGACTGACTTAGATTTCAGCACGTAGGTTTTGTTTTTGTTAAATATGTGAAACAAATCTCAACAGGAATCCTTAACGATGAATTCGTTGTCTAAAATACATGTTAGAATTTTTAGCTAATAGTTTCCCACAAGACATATTTTTGAAAATGGAGAATTTAATGAATAATTCATAAAAGGAAAGAAAAAGTTAGTAAACAAGCTCTATATCAGTTGGTGAAAAGGTCTAATAACTTTTGAATAAAGTAGTTGAAAATATTTTCAGAGACTGATAATCGCACATATACTGTGTTGTTGAACAGGATTCAAAAGGGAGAGACAAAGATCTGAGAAACAGGACTGTGGAAAACCAAAGCAGAGAGGTTAAACAAACTATAAACATAGAAATACACAAATGAGATCTGTCACACGAAATGCCAATGATAAGAACAAGATGAATTTATTCCTGGAATTTATAACAAGCATAAATCAGAGAGAGCAAAGATAAAAATAGTAGCATGGAAGATGAGAAATTGAGATGGGGGAAGAATGAGGGGGAAGAGGGGAGCAGACCAAAAGGGCAGAGAAGATAAATGTGTTCAGACTATTTCCCATAGGTTTTCTATCTGCAAGTCTTAGATATCCATCAGAACAAAATGTTCTGGTGAAGGGCTTGTTTGCTTGCAGGACAAGGCTTACACAAATTGCTACCCTCTCTGCTTACCCACTGGAGCCTTCCTTGTGGCTCTACGTGCTGAAGCTGAGCAGGGCTGCCTGGTGCATGTGTTCAAGTCAGTAGAGGAGGAAAACACCAGCCCATGTGGGTGAAGGAGCCAGAATCTATAATTAAACCAGGAAAGAAGCAAAATGAAAGTCTGCTGTCATAGCTGTCTTGACTGAAGATGTGAAATCCCAGCATGGCTACGGGGAAGATTTTGCAGATTCTTATAGGACTTCTGTTATTAATAACTTTCACTGTGGTTCTCAAAACCTTTCATAAGCAGGAGAGGTTTCCCTGTGTAAAAGTCCAGGTCTAAATTCAAATTCACTGAAAAAAATAAGGCTGTTTGGATCTGAAGTTCTGGACTGGCCAATTATAGATGGTCTTGAATCACAAAGTTTGGACCTGGATGAAGTTTTTTGAAACCTGAAGAGTTAATAATGCAATGAAAGGGTCCAAAATACTCAATCTAGATCAAACATTGTGTCATTTGGCAGAGCTAGAGAGAAAACTCTTCAGCTTCTTTTCTCACTCTAGTCCCAGACCATGCTCCTCTATTTTGAAATTATGTGAAATATTTTGTCAAATCAATACCAGTCTGAACAATGTGCACTGCTTTTTGTGTCAGCTTGATAATTGCATTCTCTTATCCAGGAAATGGGAGTTTATAAGCAGTCCTTGTATTGCTCTTTATAACTAACACTTGTCTTACACTTCCTATTTTAAAAAATGATCTCAAGTGTTTTGAACTTTAACAAATTCTAACTGTTCCTGCTGGGTGTCTGCCCCAGGATAAACACTTTTGAAAAGTCCCAGCAAAAAACCTGCTCTTCCTGAGCGGAGGGAGACAGGGGAGAGAGAGAGAAGGAAGAAGCCATAACTCCATGGTTAGCATTAACCTCTGGCTATGCCAAATTTTGAGGGCTTGGTTTTGCACTTGAATATTCTTTTTAGGTTTTTGTAGTTCTTGTTACTGTCTCTTTTTGCCTGGATATTTCTAGATTTTACATCTCTTATCATGCTGGTAGGGGGATACAAGTGCATCTCTAAGTGTCTTTGTAATTACATGAATTGGACTGGATCCTAATTTACATGTATTTATTTTTCATCTAATATATTTCTGTTGTCTTCAGTTCAACTACTCCAGATTTGCTGAGAAATTGTTCTATACTCTTTCTGGTGTTTCGTTCCCTGTTCTGGGAGATGGTGAGATGAGCACGGGTAAGAAACCTCAAAAAAGCTGAGTTTATCTGATCCTTTGCCTGCCTGGTGCTGCCAGCAGGGAATGGCAGCTCCCTCTTGTTGCTCCGCAGATCAGCTTCCCCAGGCTGATGGGCTCCTTATCCTGCAGCTCCCCAAGAACGCAGTCACTCTCCTCTCCAGAGGGGTAGCAGCCACTCAAGTTATCTGTCTTGCACAACTAAACTGTGCTGTATGGAGTCTGTAGTTTTCTGTTGCAAGCATCTGCACAAGCAAATAAGGTATGTCATCAATTTGTGACTTAAAATCCCAAAAGCAAAATGTTTTGGGAATAAAAGAGCAACCAGTTAAAAGACAGTATTGCAGCATTATGAAGTGCAAAATAACGCAATCTGAAAAATTTCTAGGAGTGAAATGAAGCAATGGTTATTAAGCCAGAAATCATGCTAGGCTACATTACCTTGGCTGAAAACAGTTCACACCTCCACTGAACTCACCTCTAAAAAGGGAAGAAAAACCTTCCCCAACATCATCGTGTAATAGACATGTTCTAACTCATGTGATAAACTTGCAAGTAATATAGTGAATATTCATACAATATGCATTCACTTAATTTGATTTGGTGGGGGTGGTGTCTTTAAAAGTTAATTTTAGTTCTTGTTACAAAAAAGAAACAATTTTTTTTTTCCTTTATTGTGCTTCAGTATTCCAAGACAAGTGTAACCATCTGGCGCCATTTATTTAGGGATGTGATTGCTCATTAAAAGTTTGCATCTCTGTTTTTCCTAAATTGTATTTTCACATTAGGTAGTGTGTATAATCAATATGTATCCATCTGATGCACTGAATCTGTCACCAAGGCCTAACCCTCATACTCAAAGTATCTTTTAATGAAAACATTTCTGTACCTGAGCAGAGGAAAAAACGGAGGGAAAAAAAAAGACTTTGTTTATTCATCAGTATAGTAAATATACTGACTTTTGGCATCTAATTCCTGTTAAAAATCACTTAATAGAGTAAAAATTGGAATCAATGGTCTTCAGATTTTCCCTGCCATACCCCAAAGCCTTACAGGAGCCAAGCAAAAAGAATCCTTTTTTAAGTTTTTACTTGCGTCCTGCCATGTCTGGATGGTGAGACGTTTTCCATATGGGAAAAACTCAAGGCAATCATTGAGATTTTTGGGTGAGGCACACATCCAAAGGCTGTCCATGCAGTTTACAATTTCTCTCCAGCGCTGTTCAATCATCGAGCAATGAAAAATTTCCCTTGCAGAGCAGAAGTACTAGCCCGCTCTGGCATCTCTTGCAGATTAACATCCTGTGGGCATTCCCCAGCCTGAAATTATGTTAAAACCAATTATGGCAACAGACCTTGGGCTGACTGCTTTAACTCCTTTCCTCTACTTAATCTCAAAACAGGGCCAAATGTGCTTAAATAGAGTTTGAAACAACCATTGCCATGAACACATATACTTTGTTGAATAAGACAAGTAAAATTCTTCATTTCCTCAGGTACAGCTGCAAAGCCTCTTCATTCTTTGCTGTTACGAACTTTCCTGGTATGTTCCGTGATCCTCCGTGATCCGATTGCTTTTCAATACCCTAGGATGAAGACGTACATCCCTTGTGAGCATGACATATTCCTGTGTCCTTATGGCTGGCAGATTATTGGCATACGAGTGGTCTCAGATCCTGCAATGCAGCTCGGGAAGCCCATTCTCTAAAAGCAGCAAATTCAGGCATAATAGATACAGTCATTCTCTGCGCATAAAGCACTCATTGCTTGTCTCGTACCACCACTAGAACAGCACCAGCACTTAACTTCCTCCCACCAGTCTGGATAGCTACCAACCTGTAGGCAACGTCCAGATGGCATGAAAATATTTTTTCGGAGTTGGTACGTGAAGCAAGTTCCACAAACAGCTCGTTCAGCTCCCCACTTAAAAACTATATGGAAGATGGGAGACAACACATTAGTGTAGGACAAAGTGAGAGGCCTAAATGAAGACTGCTTCTTTTTGTTCTCTTTATACAGCAAAAAGCACAATAGGTTTCATGGTAAGGAATTGTATGAGTAGCAAATTATATTTAGAAGGTTGTAAGTTACTGATTACAGATTTTTTTAAAACATTCAACAGTCCTCTGAAGTAAACTGTCTTGAAACTTTTTATCTGTTCATACGTTCTGAGAACTTGGGACAGGCAAGCAATTGCAAACAACTGCAATTTAGCAGAATAACACAAGAGTGTGAGCTTTCTTCTGAGTGACAAATGATAGGCAACTTCACTGACAAAGATTTTTTCCCTTTTCAGACTTACACCTTGACCTGTTGGGTGATGAGGCTGTAACGGAACACTGACAATAAACTTACGTTGTGACTTTGTTTATCTGAGCAAAGGAATAAAATTCCTTTGGTTGGCCTAGAATTAAACGTGGTATGTCTCCCTGTATCTTGTTCTTGAGGAATCTCTTTGATTTCAGTGGATTCATTCGTGGTGCAGAATAGCATTCATGAAGTTTTAGGGGTACCAAAAATTAACTTCTGCTGGCTAAATGCAAATTATTATTTTAAATCTGAAAGGATCTGAAACTGCGCTAAGATAATACCTACCTTTTAGTCCAAAGACTTGACTGCACCTTGTATAGACCTTATCTGGTTACTGATAACACTGGAGATGCTGTGGCACGAGCTTTCATTACAGAATACAGACCTCAGGTCCCAGGCAGGAACAAATGATATTCTGATATTGTATTCCACATAAATTAGCTTGTTTAAAGCTAGCGTACACACATCAAAAGAAGTTCTATCATGCTTCTATACTACGAAGTAGACATAATCTTTAGAAGCAATGGTCTAGAAGTGGCAGTGCTTATATTTACTCCTGGAAAGCTAATTACTATCACATTATGGCTTCTGTGTATGCAAGTAATTATTTTTTATTTTCTGCTGTCCTTCAGGTAGAGAATCTTTGTTTAGTTCTTATCCTGTGTTCTGGCTTATTTATTTGTAATCTCTAGCTATATACTTTTCTGTCATTTCTCAGAATTTTCACAGTTTCATAAAGTTTAGTCTTCTTGATTTAAGCCTCAGTTCTAGGACATGTAAAAAGATCTGGAATCTTGATTGTTTTTTTCTTTTTTTAAGTAAGCTTCAGGGAGAAACCTGTCTGCTTTTAAAAAAACGGTACCTTCAGATGTTAGAAAGCAAGTGAAAAGAACATCAAATCTGTATATTCAAGAAAAAGAAACAAATCTTATAATGACTCTTGAATGCTCAGGGTGGGCAGCACAGTTTATTTTGTCCTAACGCAACTTGTGTCCTTGGGAAATATCTTAATAGTCATTCGTATAATATTCCCAATTGCCAGCATCGTTCTTGTGCAGTATAGCAGTTTCTAAATAAGAGTTCGTCTCAGAACTATTTAGAAAAATCACCTGGACTGGAGTGATCATGGTAAATATAGTTTCCACAAAAGCAAGCACCTTTCCATTATGTTTTCAAGATAAGATATGTGCTCTCACTAAGGGGGATTCTTTATTGGATAAGCGCCGGAGAGGAACTCAAGAGACCTGAGATGTAATTCAGCTTTGCCGTTAGGCAGTGAAATGAATTTGGGCAAGACACTTCATCTTCCTGCATCTCAGCGTCTGGGTGTATGAACTCGTGGTCTAGTGGTACATATGTGAGGCACTTTTAGGTAAGAAATTTTGTTTAGTCTTCCTTGTAGGCTAGAACATCCCCTCTCCGTCTCCTCAGAATATTTGAAATTTCTTCCTAATAACTCCATGTTTTGCTGTTAAATAATTTTATTGCATTAAAACCAATGTCAGTCTTGCACATACAGTACTTTAATGCAATTTTGGCACTGCTTTTTAATTCTAAAGCTTGGGCACATCATACTAGCATTTGGTTGTCTTGCTTTTTGAGCCAACATGAAATGAGCATACTTTAAGTCCCCTTTTTGGGTTTCCTTTCCTTCTTTCCCAATTTTTTGTCTTGTTTAATTTCTGAATGTTTGGGCAATTGCCGGTCAGTATGCACGCATGGTTTCTTTTCCCTTCCCATGTTACAATCCTTTGGCTGGTACAATATTTTTATATCCATGTGCGTGTGTATTGGTAAATGTAGATGTACACAATTGTGCACCTGTGCCTGTCTATGCCTGTTACACCAAGTACATACTAGTAGCCATCAGTCATAAAACCCTAAAAGTGAAAGGCCACAAACTCCAAGGAGGGGGAGGGAGATGTAAGTGAGTCCTTGCTCGTGTTGGGATGAAGCCTTAAATCTGAAGCCTGTTGGCTTTATGGAGACCAGTTGTCAAGATGTCTTTGTCTCTTATTGACACTTCGGAATACTTCATTTCTCCCCCATGTAAGAACATTAGTTAAATACAGTACAGGAACCTTTACTTACCTGTACATCCAGAATAAAAAAAAAAATAAAAAAAATTGTCTTTTCCAGGATTTTAAAAAGGAAATAAATAGCAAAGCTGTTGTACATCTCGATGTTCTGCCACTAGAGTGCACCAGAATGTTTGGTTGTAACGGACTGATTGCATCAACTTCCCTCGCCTTAAAATAGTGTTATTTTATGCTGTACACATCTCTACTAAAATGTCTGCATGATTTTAACCCATTTTTAATATAAATGTCTAATGAGAAAATATCTGTTTCTAGGTATATCATATCTGAAGGTATAACTTAAAGTTTAGGCTTTCAATAGTTAAAAACCAATTCTTTCACAGTTTCTCCCACAACAGCTAAATGAACTTGCTAATTTTGACAGCAGACATTTTGAGGTCTTGAGTTTGTAACACTGGATTTTATTGAGCAAGTGTAAAGTGAAAAACACAAAATACGATTAGAGACACAATTCTGTCAGGTTTTTCCTAGTCAGAATTGCAATTAATGTGATTGTATCACGTTCCAGTTGAGAGATGAAAATGTGATCATAATTATTACTGCCACAAATGAGAAACACTCATTAAAAAGACATGAGGGTTGGGGCAGGTTTCAGATGGGGACATCTTTGCTTGCTCGCTTCTTTGTTTTGCAGTGGTAATACCGCAAGTTAAATTTGAATGGAAGTGCTGACTTAGCTGTGCTTGAAAACAAGAGAACACGTGACAGAATGAAATTGTGAACCCACTTATAGCAATAGCAAAACTTACATTGATTTTAGTGAAGCCAGGATCTTATCCTCAGTGTTGAGGAGAAGAAATATCTTTAGCACAAAGGTAATGCTTTGGGGAGGGAGCTTATGCTCCAAGAGGAGCTGTATCTTTCCGTTACTCTTCAGAAAGGTTCTCCAGATCCTCATCGCACGGGTATCTGGTACCCTCTTCCCTTGTTTGTGAGGCTGACCTTGGTGGCCGCAGTATTGCAATCTCCATTCTGTCACCTCGTGACATAGATCTAGAGCAAGCTGTGCCCCTGAGGGTGCCTGAGAGTCCTCTCTAGTAAGTAACCTAAATCAAAAGATCTCAGAGAATGCCTTTGTGTAGTAGAGGCTGTGCAAGACAGTAGACTGAAAAGCCAATAAAAAATGTGGGAGAATAATATGGAATGTGGTTGTTCTCCCAGTCCTGACTTGTGAAACTTTAGAGATACTGATACCTTGAAGAAAAATCCATATGAAATATTCTGGACTTTTAGAGTGGTGAAAGAAAGATTTATGGGTTCTGCTATAATAACCAGTAGCCTGTATTTCTAATTTGAAACATTAGCCTTTGATTATTGTAGAAATAAAGACCCAGGCTATTAGTCTATCAAGAATACTGATTTCTGGAATTTCGTTTACCTTGGTACTTCTGTCTGTTCATTCACAAATAAAGAAGCAATAATATTTCAATGCATTAATATCACAGCAGCAAGCAACAGAGAACTGTGCTTCTAGACTATACATCATTAGATTCCAAGTGTCTTTTAAACAGTAGTATAAATATATCAGGAAGAACACTCTTTATTCTTTGTTGGGACTCAGTAAGCACTGATTGATCCTGAGCTAAAACCACTCATTTTACTGTTATAGGACTTAATTAATCTGTAAAAGCATACTGAGACTTGAGTAAAATCCAGGTACCTAAATGCCTAAAGGTCCAACGTAATCAGTGGTGATTGAACAAATAACCAATAGATGATTTTGGACCTTGGATTTTGGACCTACCTGCCCTTGCTGTATAAAAAAAAAATAATCTGTCTTAGGACCCATAAAAAGAGGAACAAAAAAAAATAAATTCAGCTTGTTGTATGGATCATGAGGATCTGCAAGACTTGGTATTAATTTCAATGGGTTTGTTTCAACACCAAGTCCTCACTCCAGAAAATAAAGAACAAAAAATACCAAAACACTTGAACACGTAAAATGTACTCAAAAAATATGCTTTAGCAAATCCCTGAAATATAATTTTTATATAATCATCTCCTTTGGTTTTATTCAATAGCAGGAGACTTGTGTGCTTAAATTTAAGCACTTGATTAGAAACTGTGGTGAATAGACATTACCTGATAAATGTGGGCCAATTGCCTCATCCAGAGGCCAGAGAAAGCTCAAATTCTCACATGTCAATTATTTATTAGCAGGAAAAAAAATTGTTTTGATGTTGTTCTGGTGATATCACAGCAGCAAAATTAAGTCTCCCAAAGTTTTCCAAGGTGACTAAATGAAATTCTTTATAGAATTACATTGTAAGAGTACTGTTAAAAGTGAAAGAAGGATTCCTGTGTGATCAGAAGATTATTTTTTTTAATTTTAAAATCTCAATTTCTTCAGAGTCTTCTCTTGATATACTTTTTGGTTCTTTTTTATAACATTGACTTACTGAATGTGTTTACATTGGAATAGAGAAAATTTAAAGGATCATTTTCATTTACATTTTAAAACACATTATCCAACCATTTGTCCCCAAATAGAGTTTCTCTCTTGACTGTGCTTAACCCACAGTTTGCATCTGTGGCAATAAATATCAAGTGAAAGAGGAAAAAAAAAAAAAAGTGAAGGAAACTCCATTGTAGTAATTTGATTACTCTGGAAATAAAGCGGTGGATTACTAAAATCTAATTTGGAAGTGATGAAGTGCATGTGATTGCCAAGTAATTATTTCTGCACAGTCCTTGTCCATGGGGAGAAGAGAATTATTGGACACTACACCATGTTAATGATGCCATAGTTTGACATTTGCACGAACATGCAGAATCACTGGTCTTTCGAGTACATTTTGTGACAACAATTTGTACCCATCCAAAAGTCTGTATTAATATGTGCATGAAAACCAGTCTGCATTAACAGCTTTTGTTGCTGTTTTGTTTTTGCAGAATAAAACAAAAACATGACCTTATGATCAGAATTTAACTTCATATGTTAACTCATTTGCAGAATATGAAGAAGCATGGGGGGAGCTGTAGAAAGAAAAATGATTCAGGTGTGAAGCATGGAACACTTTTAATTAAGTATAATTTTGCTTGTAATATTATCTGAAATTTTTGCTAGGCAATAGAAAATGTAAAAATTGCTACCATGGGGCCATGATTATTAAATATGATTATATTGCAATGCTGAGAATATTTTAGTTCTATTTCAGAGTTATATTTCAGATGCAATCTTCACTAATCTAAAAGAATGAATTTTCCTTCAACAAGAATTGCAAAATCTCACTGTTAACTACCAGAAGGAAGGCCAAAGTAAAGGGAGCAGGTTAAAGCTCAGATGCACTAACCCTGTACCTGGGTGCTTGATTCCCTAAAGCATGTACCAGTATCAGAATTTCAAATTTATTTGAATTAATTAAAAAAAAAATAGTCTGTTTTATGCTCAGTTTATGTTTGCCAGTTTGTTCATAAATAATGCAGAAAATCTGCTGAGTATTCAAAGAGCTTCCAAGAAGCTACTGCCACTAGCTGAAAAGAAGTTCATCGTTAGGGTGAAGTAGAATCCCTTTTTAAAGTGAGGGAGTAAGCCTGTTGTATTCTGAGAGCATTACGTTCTTGATGCTGCTTAAGAAGGAATTATTTTTATGGCATTTGTTCATGATGGGGTTCTTACTTGGAGACAATAGTGCTGTAACTGTCCCCAGTACCCCAGTTGCAGTGATACTGTAACATGAACAATAGCGAGGAAGTGTCCTACCAGGATTTGCTCACTTTCTGCTAACTGTAATCACAGAATCACAGAAAAGTTGAGGCTGGAAGGGACCTCTGCAGGCCAAGCCCCCTACTCAAGCAGGGTCACCTACAGCAAGCTGCCCAGGACTGTGTCGGGACAGCATTTGAATATCTCTAAAGAGGGAGACCTCCATGACCTCTCCAGTCAACATGTTCCAGTGCTTGGTCCTACCACCCTTCGTGGTAGATACAATGGTGCTCATTTTAGGTGTTCATAGGGACCTATTGCCAACTTACTCGATATCTACTTCAAATAAATACAAAATCATCTCTTGAAATTGTAAAAACAAACAAACCACTACTAGTAACAACAATGAAATTGATGTTGGAGTCCACATTTTCTCATTCTACTTTGTCAGTCTTAGGTCAAAAATAGTACCAGGTTAAGGTGAGCTCTACTTCTTCAAATACTAGTCACTACTGCAATTTAGAAGGTTTCCAAAAGGAAAAATAAGGTTTAGGGGGATATATTCTTCTAATAGTTCTTTGTTGTAAGTAATTATAAGATAACAGATGCTCTCCTTTTACTTTAGAAGAGTTAGAAATTCTGCCAGTGTGGTGATTATGAACTCCTTTGGAACAGCCTTTGTATTGCCCTCTACAACTCCCTGAAAGGAGGCTGGAGAGAAGTGGGTGTTGGCCTCTTCTCCCAGGTGAATAATGACAGGACCAGAGAAAATGGTCTGAAGTTGCGGCAGGGGAGGTTTAGGTTAGATATTAGGAAGAATTACTTTACTGAAAGAGTGGTCAGGCACTGGGACAGCCTGCCCAGGGAGGGGGTTGAGTCACCGTCCCTAGAGGTGTTTAAGAAACATCTAGATGTGGCCCTTCAGGGCATGCTCTAGTGGCAGAGATTGTAGGTTGTTTGGTTGGACTTGATGATCTTAAGGGTCCTTTCCAACCATGAAGATTCTGTGATTCTGTATGCTCCAACTGGCTTTGAGGCTTCTCTGTTTAACACTCAGCTTACTGATGGCGTTAGAAACAGCTTTGTGGAACTGCTTCATGCCTGTACCTGCTTCCTCATCAGCAATTTTAAATACTCAGCAGGTAGACTATAAAAGTAATAAAAAGTTGTCTTGAACAAAGCTCTGATCCATTGAAAACTCCCAAACTTTACAGAAAATACCCACTGACTCTAAAAGCAGCATCCTATGACTTGCACCAAATTCATTGTTCTATCAGTGGGCAAAATTCATCTGTAAGGGGTACAAATTTGTCTAGTACTTTGGCATGAACTCATCCTGTGTTTTCAAATGTTCTCCAAATTAGTAACTTTTGCCTAGCTGTTTTTACCTTATTTTTCACTTTAATTGGTAGATTTATGGACCCTGGTGCTTATTTGTAGTCTAATCTCATGGAAATGTTTCATCGGCAAATCCATTTCCCAGGGTTTTCCTCCAGGCAGGGGAGTCACTTCCTCCCATTTGAATGCCAGTGAATGGTGATGCCAAAAGCATTGTCTGGCATGGTTGGCAAAACCAATCTGATAAAAAAAAAAAAAAACAAACCACAAAAGGTAAGCTAGAGATTAGAGGTAATAAGAGTAGGAATGTGTATTGCATGCATGTAATCCATTAAAGTTTTCTCTGATGAAGCCCACTATGTATCAGATTGAGACTTACTAATCAAAAAATCAGTTGTAAAATATATTTTTTTTTTATTATTTTTTTTTCTCTGTGTACGTATTAAAGAGCTGATCCTGCTTTGATGAAGTTGTTGGGAGGAAGAATCAGGATTTAAAATTTAAATTTTCTAAGCAATCTTTAAAGCTGCAGCTGCCAAGATTTGCACGCAATTGTTTTGTGCACATATTTGCAGAACTGAATTTCAACGATGATCTCCATTTAGAAAGGCAGATTTAGAGTAGGCTATGGAATCACTGATGTTACATTTAGGCCATACAGTAAGGTTTAAGAAGTACCGTAGGATACTCTGGTACATAAGTCAGTAATGAGATAACCCACTGTACTGAAGTGACAAAGGAGCAGACTTTATAGCTGCCAGTCACAGGTCTTATTGTAAAACACCGTGCAGCTCTCTCCGTTATGGGATTAAAGAGTAATCACAGTGAACATAATGACCAGCAAGGGTAAGAGTTTTTCCATTAAGATATAAAAATAAAGTTATATTGAAACAAGTGACAATGGAAACAGCTGAATTACTTCTGGATTCTGAAGGAATTCTGAAAAAATCACTGTCCCTATTGACTGTCTTGACCAAATCAGAGACAGCATCTATATTCCATTATTTTCACATACGAAGAAATTCATATGGAAAATACCGTGAGTTGTAAATCATTCTCTTTCACTTTGTCTTCCCATACTTTCTGCTGAGCACCTTGCATGTTGCTTTTCCAGTCTGAGACTGGAAGCAAAGTAGTCCAGGCAGTTCTTGGCCCCAAGAAAAATCTGGGTTAATACTCCTGCTACCAAATTTGAGGAAGCTGTATGCAGCCGTCTCAGTTGGGAGCCGCACCTTCCGTGACCCTTTACGTTACCAGTGAGGAAATGAGAACAACGGAGTTGATTTGATTCCAAAATTAGTGTGTATACTCATATATAGGAGTACAGGGAGCCAGTTCTCCAAAATTAGGTGGTATGAACGCTACCTAAATGACATGTCTCATCTCATTTCTCCTGTGGCTTGAAAAAAAAACCCCAAACAACCTTGCAATTAAAACATTTGGACTTCAGTGTGTGAGTGGCCAGCATCAGATGCTTGTCATGCATTTCTACTGTCACTGAGAAAATAAGTTGGAAAGATAGTATGCTTTCCTGCTTGCAGAACTACTTTGAGGCTTCAGCCAGTGAATAAGGAATGTGCAAGAAGCAGAGAAATGTAACCTGAAGGAGTACCTAAGCTTTGTTACTTAGTTGCTACCAGAGTTAGAGAATGAAATGTCAGCCCTGGAAATGAGTGTTTCAGACAAAGTCCTGCAAGAAATTCCTATGAAGTAGGTTTTCTGCTTTCCATTTATGAGAGACATTGAGGAGGTTAAGAATATTGTTTAGTTACTATTGTCTTATTTCTTTCTAACAAAGTAGCCTGCAAAGCCATTGTCCAAAATGCGGTACAGCGACATATACTAACTCTCCCTTCCAGCTGCGCAAGGTAATAGGAAATGTACTTTAATTTAAAAGACTTTTTAAAATAAATGGATACATATGTCATTCTGCCTTTCTATAATTTCTTCATTATGATCCTAATCCTAAAGTCAAGATTTGAACTGGCTTCAGTATGCTTTTTATCAGGACTGGGATTGTTTAGGCCTCTTACTACCTGAGCTGCTTTCTTGACAGAGATGCTACGTCCTCTCTTCCACCTGCTTCCACCTCTGTCCTGTAACTCTTCCAGGGAAGAATGATTCTTTCCCTGCACCTTGTAGAGCCTGCTGTAATTGCAGATGTTACTGAAACTGAGTCACAAGTAATCTTTAATTTCACATGACAAAGTCATATTCTTATGAATAAGTAAACTAACAGAAGGACGGGATTTTTAAAGCATTCGATGTTAGCTAATTCTCTTTCCACTTAGTATGTGGAAAGAAACACAGGCCAGGACTGCATATTTTGGAAAATCTCCGCCTCAGTATGATAGACCACATCCAGCATAGTATTAAGTCTGCCTCCCTCAACGTAAGCTCACAAGTGGAGAGTCCTGATTTTGGGATAATGACAGCCGTGCAAAAGGAAGTAATTTTACTGTTTAAATCAGTCTACTTTGGACCTTACTTAGATGTTCTGCATTATCCTCCTCTTCCTCATCCCAGGTACTTACACCTCTCCACCAGCTAAATGGAGCCCAAAATGTTTTACATATAGAAAAGAGAGGTTCAGGATGCACTAAATATTTCAGAATCCTCTTAGCAAAAGTTCTTACTTTGTCTCAAAATTATCAGAATAGGGTGAGTTTTCATACTGTTTTTTCCACCCACTCTGAAGAAAAGCTTTTAACAGCGACGGGGAGGAATCAACACTTTCCTTTGTTGGGAATCTAGCTGCTCCAGAGCATGTAAATGGTATGGTGACGGCATAAGAAAAGCTACTATTGGGAACATCTGCAAATATTAATCAAATATATCACTATGAGAAAAGCAACATTTACCAAAAGATCAATAAAAATCCTTTGAGAGTCCATTTTCCACCATCACTATGTCAAAGCTGGAAAGGATCTCCAGTGTTTGAGAGATGATTTAAACGGATTTCTTCTTGGTTTCTGGCTTGTGACTTTATGTGCTTTCTATAAAATAAAAAATATTTTAAACGGAAAACCTAGATTTAGTGTCCTAACACTGAAAATTTATTTGTGTTTTATAGAATTGCAGTTACAAGCCTGGTATACTTGTGAAGCGTACTTTCTCAAGCCAGTTATGAGACTCTAATGGGTTAAATTAACCAGGCTGTACAAACGTGAGCTGAACATATGGTCAGTCCCTCTGAGAGTTTTAAAAAGCAAATGTCTGCTAAAACAAGTAAAGTCCAGCTTTTTGAGAGTATGTTGTCAGCTTGAAAAGAGTCCTCCTATTTACCACAATGAAAAAAGGGGAACATCCGCAATTATTTCACCTCTCTGGTTGCACACAATGAAATGGGAGGAAAATTAATGTTTAAGTAGGGACAAAAAGGTAAAGAAGTGGAAAATCCATTTGGGAAACTGGTGTGAAGAGTTGTGGGAGAGATAAGAAATATTTGATGGCTGGTCTTGTAATAGGAAAATGAGGAACTCTAGAACGCAGTCCCTCAAAATGCTGCAAAAGTTTTGATTTCTAAGAAAATTATTTTTGTTTTTACTCCTCATTATAGCACCTCAGACCTAATGAGATGAGTGTGCCAAAACCCCAATCTTTTAAAATGAAAACTCTGTTTTAACATTCTTACCAGTTGTTGGACTGCACGTTTTAGAACAGATCAAAGATATCAGAGGGTTTTGTGCTATTTGAAAGATGATGAAATAAATGCCTGAACTGTGACATCCATATGATCTCTGAGTAAAAGATATTTTTATCTCCTTTTTTGTTCATTGTAAAGGCATACTTTCAAGCAAAAAAGTGCTAGTGTGCGTACTTCTTTTATTTGAAATCAGTTTCAACCTAAAAGTTGGGATTTTAGTTTTAACAGCAACCTTCATTGTTCTGAAAATCTATTTGACAAAGAGCAAATATTTTTCCCAGTGTTCCTGTGACACTGTTCTCACCTGACTTAGGAACTGAAAATTAGTTTAACTTGATAGTGATCGAAGACTCGAGAAGTCATAGGTCTTCTAAACAATGGACATGGAAGTCTATTTTTCCCTGTTGGGTTTTCATCTGCCAGAGAAAATGACTACCATTTTGTCCCTGAGTTGGCAATTTGAATGGGGGCTAGAACAAAGCAGTCTAGGACACAATCGCCTGCTGAGAATGAAGCATCCCTTTCGAGTCCTTCCTACGCTTGCCCTGTTCTCTCCAAGCAGTAACTGAGATATGAGGACAGAAAAGTGTCTGTGTTTATAAAAGTACTATTTTTAAGTGATGTCTGATAAAGACAGGTTTCATTGACCCTCATAATCAAATTAGTTTCTGTGTAGGGTGAATTAAAGCTAAATAGTGTCAACTTGGATTTTTCTGATTATAGCTGGTGCTTAATAAATTTTTATTTTTTTTCCTTCCAGGGGAAGTTTACTGAGGATACTGAGGATTTTGTTTGCTGACATGTGAGTAATATCCAATTTATTATACAAAGACCTAGGAAAACGAAAAGCATTTTTGCTAAACAAAACAAAACAAAACAAAAAGAGAAACAACTCTTCAAACAGCCAACAACCCCTAAAACCCCTCTTTATTCATCTCTTACTTATTATAAAGTCTAGCATTATTTGACTGAGCTTCACTTTTCCCCATGAAAATAAATGAAAATAAAAGTAATATCAGATGCTAAATAATATACTTTTTGCTATTTGGCTCTAGTTATTTCATTATCAAGAACAGATCAAATTATTATGATAATTTTAGCTCACTCAGGCCACTACTTTAAATCCAAAATATTGCTCTAAATGTCAGGCTCTTGTCAGGGTCTTTAAACCGGTTTTATAGTAGCTCATAATAACACCAGTGTGTTTCCCTACGTGACAAAGTGGGGTGATAGCAAAGCAGTGTGGCGATGGCCGTGGAAGGAATTCCTTGCTGCCCAGATTAACATGGGTCTGTTTAAAATATCTGTGAAGTTGTTCTGAATTTGCCAGTCAGCTTCAATGGATCAACATGAAGTTTAAGCAAATTCTCCGTAATCCGTTGAGAATTTTGCTCCTGCTTTTACTTCAGTAAGCGAAATGAATCGAATTCAATTTTGTCACCATCTCATATGTTGGAAAAAGAAGGGGGGACTGGGCTGACTGTTTACTAAGCGAAAGTCTAGAAAAAGGCAGATAAATTCTGGCCCAATCCCTAATTCCTCTGAAAGGTCTTAGAGTTTCAGAAGACCCAATATAGGTCCGTAAATGCCGAGGAGGGACATGGAAGCTTTATCCTTTATCAAAATCTTTCAGGAATTGTAGGTCTACTTTTTTGACTAGTTCCACTTGCCAAAATGAAAGGAAAAATTCAAAGTTTAAGCATTTATCCCTGATTATATTTCATTTGGGACTTACAGGGGTCACGCTGTTGGGGCTTGATGTCACTGTGTTAGAGTCAGAAATTTTTTTTTCTAATAAACACCATAGTTGCACGGCTGCTGTTCAGCTGTAGATTGTTTTTCTGGAGACAGCTACCCTACATAAAAACTTAATAGTTTAAAGGTGGGATTATTTGGAATGTGTATACCAAATACCTGACAATTGTGGCTCTTGGAAAATGCCATTGTCCATATTCACCCTGCCAAAGCCATGACTGTTCTGTTTCCAGTTTGAGGATACAAATGCTCATTTGTATTAGACATACTGGGAATTTCAAAGGTCACATGATTTCTGACAGTTATTTCATTCACTAGTCTGATACAAAAATCAGGTGTGCACAACTCTGCGTAGATTAATGCAGTTTATCAATCCCACTCAATGAAAATTTACAAAGTCTGGGATAAACAGTGTTCTTCCTATGAAAATAGTAATTTACCTTGTAGTAAATAGGCTTTTCAGACTATTTATTAGCCCTGGGCCAAATTTCATTTTCAGTTAAATGAGTATAAATCCCCCTATGTACGAACGAGTAGTTTAGGGCCTTTAATGCATCAGTTTTCAAGAAGTTTTCTTCAGTTCAAATACACACACTGTGAATAGCAATTTTAAAAATTATTTTCATTTGTATTTTTTTAACCAAATCTATTCTTCTTACTTCTGAAGTACTTGGAAAACTCAAGCTTTTGGCTGGCATTGGATATTAATAAACCAGACCTTCCTCTAGTTATGCAAAACCAGATGATTTGCCTTGCATCTCAACTTCTGCGTTGGCGCTCAGGTCCTGGAGTTGTTTGAACTCTTGCTGGCTCACTAGTCTTTTTTTTTATGTGCTTTCTTTTCATCTGGAGACATCTGCATTCAGGCTTGTGATGGAGTGTGAAGTGAAACCATTGGAGAAGTTGCAATAAGCATGTGAGCTTGGCTGGGGGTAAGGAGAGGGGGGATGGTATTTTTAGTGCTTCAGAAAAGTTTGCTCTGGCCCTTTCTCCGGTCCTTTTCTTATTGACAGCCTTCAGACAAAGTCTCCAAAGTTTGCTTCAGACAAAGTTTATAGGAAGACAATTCATCAAGAAGTTCACAAACATGACTCACAGCAATCAAAAGATTGTAATGAAGAGCACTGTATCTATTCTTAATACCAAAATAATAATTTGAAATGCAGTAGTGTTCAGAGATGCCAGTCTGCATCGCTCTGACAGGGCGTATTGGTGGCTGAAATGGTTTAGTTCCCATTCTGAATAACTTTGCGTGTTACACAGTGTAAGGACTAGGTCTTGCAAGTGTTATCTCCCATAGGCACTGTTGGGTCTGAATTACATAGGCTACGTTTGCCTTGTTCATGGAGATAGGGTTAGAATTTATTTTGAGGAAAATTTTACACCAGTCCCTTTCTCAGGGTCCTTCAATTTCTTGCCTCTCCTCTTCTTTTTTTCCCCAATCATACACACCTCCAGTAATTAGCCAGCCTGGCCACTTCTTCAATGGCCTTTGCTTTTCTTTGGTACAGCCGTTGGAAGAAGTATTGACTCTAAGTCAGTAGCAGAACTCGTGTGGATCTGAGTGTGGCTAAGATTTCTTTCTCTTTTCAAAATTACTGAAAAAAATAATTGATCTCTGAAGTCTTTAATGTCCATATTTAATACTTTCACTGTGTTTCTCTTCCCAAGGGTTTCTCTTGGGAACCAGTGAAGCAAATTTATATTTTCTTATTAAAAAGCCATTTTCCTGCAAGGTCAGTGTATGTATGTATATATAATATTTGGTTTTAACTCATTTTTAATGGAGTAAATGGCTTGTGATATGCATCATAGTTTTCAAATTCCAAATATATCACTAAAACCAATTCTTGTATTATCTTGTGGTAAAGTCAGATATTTTGTGTAGCATATGTAAGACTCTTCATTATCTGGATTAAAATTTTGAGCTACGTTAAGGCAGTAGGGACCTCAAAGGCTGAAGTGGCATATTACTAGTGGCACAGTAGCATGTATGTTTTTATAGAAATTAGCAACGAGTCAGTGTTTTCAAATGGCCATGGATCCTTTCTCCATGGAAGCTCCTGGTGTGCTACTGCAGGAACCATGGAATACCTTGAAAAACCTCTTATCTGTAATGACACAGGAGGGCAAACCTCCTGGGCACCCTGTGTTAAACACCTAGAAACAGCTGAAGCCCATCCTGTGGTGCAGGAAGGTGCAGAGGGGTCACACAACTCACTGACTGGCAGATATGGCACTGATAAATTTGCACTCATTTTTACTTGTATGCCAAGACAATACTAATTGAAAATCTTTAAGGACAAGCATATAATTCTACCTTTTGTACTAAATCTTCTTGACAACAGGATTTGGTTCTGGATGTCATCCTCCTAACTCTGCCAATATTTAGCCTTTCAGATGTAAAGAAAGGTGCATTTCTTATAACAGGATTAACTAACAGCATAAGAAAACGTTAAAACTAATAAGATAGTAGTGATAGAGGAGTAAAAATTATTTCCTTCCCCCTCCCCAAAAACATTCAGAGTTTTAAATAACATATTCAGATTGTCTTCTGAAATGAGCTTTGTGAAACATACCCAACGGCTTATAATTTCTGGCTGTGAGCCACTGCATACAGTTAATACATATGTTAAAACGCGCACAATGCGTCTCACTTTCCACTAATGAGATTTCAAAATCCATCCTGATTTGCTGCTGTTTACACAGGGAAATTAAAAAATTGATTGGTTACTTCCTCCCCTGGATTTCTTCACCTTGCCTGGCCGCTCGCCGTGGCTAGGCAACCGCGCAGCCCCTTTGGAGCAAGTAGCAGACTTCGGAGCAGCAGGGGCTGTGAGGAAAGAGGCTCTGGGATCAATTAAAATGCCAGGCTTTTCCAGGCTGGTTTCCAGAGCATCTGTGCATGATTCCACATAAATTTAAGGTATTAAAGATCAGACAAAGGTAAACATTTCCGTGCTTTGCTTAGTATTGAATTAAAATGAGGGGATGAAATGTGACAAGACCATTCAGCCTGCAGCTATGTTTACAGCCTCCATTATATTTATTTACATACAGTTGCTTTATTATTGCAGGTATGTCGTAACTATAGACTATTTGAGTCACTGTTTGGGTGGGGAGTATATCTGGAAGTTTAAATCAAAATGGTCTAGCTATTGTGACATAGTATGTGAAAAAAAACATTACTTTAGCAAAGAGCTGGTTTTCTTTATACGTCATATACTTTTGTACCCACAAAAAAATTCTTTCTCAAAAAAAAACCCAAAACCCCAAAGAAAATGTTTTTGTATTAGTCACACACTCGGCCAATTCTGGAATTCTATATCCTGGCAGACAATTTGGATATTTGACATCCTGGCCAGCACGCTCTAACCACAGTTGCTTAGAAAAGCCCTTCTGTGTTTTGAAGTAAGCAACAATACCTTTGCAGCAAATGAAAGGTTCTGGCGGATCTTTACCTCTTCATCTCAACAATAGTGTGTTCCTGGAAGCAAACAGGCTTTGTTTCTTTGCTGCACTGAGCAGAGCTCGAGCCTCGGCAGCACTGCAGCGCTCTGTAGAAGAGATCAAGGTGAAGAAATCGGCACCACATTTTGTTGCTGGGTTTAGGTGGGGAACAGAAGCAGATGTCGGAGGCAAGTGACAGGTTACTGCCTCTCAGCTCAGAGGAAGCACTGCCTACATGAATAAGCAATTCAGAAGGAGAGAGAACAACATAGAAAACAGACTTTGAATTAACAAATCTTGCGATGCTGTGTAGAAATGATCAAGACCGCACTCCGGTTAAATCTGAAAGGATAAAACAAACCACCAGGCATACAAAAATACCTATAAAAAATAACAGTTCCGGGGCAAAAAAAAAAAGTTTACCTTGAAATACAGCCTAGTAACATGAAGACCATGTTTGTGGATCCCTTATGTTGCCAAATTCTGATAGATGTCTCAGAATAATGTATTTCTCTAAATAGACAGGGATTTTAAAAATTCCTTGAAGGCAATCAACTCTATCAGTCACCTTTCCAACCTCCTTTAAAGTTTCAGCTGAAATGGTTTTACCACAGCACACCATTCTATCTCCAGAGACCACAAATGAACCATAAATAAGGTTCCTAATTAAATTTAACCTGCTGAAGTGTGTTTGGGGAGAAGGTGGTGGTTTAGGTTACTCGGAAACATATATGACATGGTGCGAGTTTTATTGTTCTGTATAGTGATCTGTATATTTGGGAAAGGAGAGAGCTGTGTGAAGCCCAGGTACGGATCATGGCAGCTGACAGTTTTCTGCTGGTAGGAGCGCAGGAGAGAGACGCCAGTAGGAGAGGAGGAAGAACGGTTTCTTCCAGATTGTGGCAGTTTATTTTGTGCTGTTTCTGCCTTCTCAAGACTGAATCACAACTAGTGCCAGCAAACTTCTGCTGCTTGAGAAAGACGGTGTCTTCTTTCCCTGAATACAGATTTATGGTCCTTTGAAATCTGTGGTATTTGTGTACAGCAGTGCCTTTCTGTAATAGGATTATGTCCATTTATTTTTTCCAGTAGTCCAGCTGTATGGCGTTGCTGACAATTGATATTTTCAGCGCTTTACACCATTCTAAATGTTGCATTCTCAAGCTATAGAAAAGCGCTACTTTTTGTTTGCGACGCTTAACCGGATAATAGCAGAAGGTTTGTCAAAATCCACTATCTCAGCATCGCGATAAGCTTACAAAGCCCATTTTACCTTAATTTTAGTTCTTAATGGTTAGGTGCTAATTTAAAATATGCCAAGAGCATAAAAAAAATTTTGCCTAATCCATCAGATGAGTACATATGGGTACTTTGTATCATATGGCTTAACAGTTTACATTGATGCTGTTTTTATAGGCTGACTGAAAGTATCCAAAATGTTAGCATCGTATAACTATCACAAATGCAGACTTCAGAAATCTTCAACTGCCTCTTCCGTCTGTGTGTCCCGCTTTAGCTCAATTGTATGTAGTTAAACCAGAAATCACTACCTTAATAGAAAAAAAAAAATCTTTTAAATCCTTCATGGATCCATAAGTTTAACTACTTTTGTCTTTCAGTATTGAACTAGTGGCCCTTGCAAGTGACTGCCCCAGTAGCTTTCAGTTTTTCCTTTCTTTTCAGAGAAGAAAAAATAATTTATTCTGCCTTCCTAGAGAGCTTTCAGAATCTCCTCAGGTTGGCCTGTTTTCTGAGCTGAGTGACAATACCATTAATTTCTTCCGTCTTTCTATTAATCCAAACACTTGTTGGGAGAATAGTCATTGCTCCACCCTCTTCTTACCTGGATAAAATCTTGATTTGCATCAAAAGGCAAAGCTGGAAAAAAGGGTACTGACTTGTCTGCAGCTTCTTTGGAGCCAGTTCACCATCTGCTGCTGTATTAGGTTTTGGTAAGAGAAGTAATTTTCTAAACCTAGTAGATTCTTACACATGTCCTAATCTATTTTTAAAACCAGCACCGGCATGTGTACTGAGTGAAGTGTACAGTTGCTGTAGAACAGTTTTACATAATGCTTCATTTGATTATGATTAAAACTGAACTTTTCCTCCAAATGCTGGGTGAAAATTGCCTAGAGCAGCATCTGTATCCATGTTAAACAGTAATTAACACATTGAGTTAACACCTTGGATGGTGTATAATGACTGCCTCCCTTTATCTGCAAATACAACTGTTGCCTTAATATTTCAAGTAATGAGCACTTTCTTTCAAAAAGTATAAAAATATATTTTAAACATCTTCTGGCCAGCACGTTTTATATCTTAAGTAGACTTTTACATCTTAAGGAGGCCAATTTTAATTCCAAATTGCAAAATGTGCATTTAATTATAGACTGAAATAATAACGTTCATTACACTTGTATTGCTTTTATAATTGTTATAAATTAAAACATTTTCGAATCACTGTTAGAGGAACAGTCACAAGATCTGATATTCCTTTTACACAAAACGTGCCCATAATCAGGGAAATCTGTGGCGGGTGGGCAGCGCAATAAGGACTCTGAACTTGTGGGGGCTGCTGTTTTGCCATATGTGGTTCACAAGGATACAGTCCCTGCTCCAGTCCTTCTGCTTCCCTGGCTGGCTCTCCCTTTATGAACTGACAGGATATTGGAGTTGACAGGGTTTCTGCAGGACTGGAGCCAACAGGAGCACCAAAGGGCCTGCATGAAACATATACTCTTCTTTTGTTGACGGTGGGCCATCCAGCTTGGAAAAGGACATTTTAATATCAGCTTAGACCTCTTCTCAAGCATACACCTTAGAAAGGAAAATGCTCTGAAACAAAAATATGACTATTTTGGAGGAAGACTTGGAGAGTGGGAAGAGGAAAGGGTAACATTTTAGGCTTGAACATCCCTCTGACTATTTCAATCGGACCTGGCTCTTTCACCCTTTGGACTGTTTGCCCTGATTCAGCGATGCTAAGCGGCCTCCGAACCGTGCCACAGGAGGATTCCCCAGGCTGGAGAGGATCCTCAGGTGGCACAGAGCCTTTCTCCGCTGTACCAGAGAATCAAAGTTCTCCCAGCACATCTTTCAAACTGTCAGTCATACTAACTGCCGTAACAATTTAGGGGAAAAAAATCAGACATTCCTGAACGTTCAGAGGAAGAAAGCGTATGTATGTTTTTCAAAGCACGTTGCTCAGTTTAACACATGCAGTTCCCAATAAAAGCAGTGGCATACCTGGCCAAAAACTTTAGCAGCTCTTTGAAAATTTGCCCCTAATGTGAATAACCGTAAAGTGTATTTAAGTGCAGATGAATATTCTTCTACTGCACCAGCAATTGTAAAAATAAAACGTCTCCTGCTGCTGCCAATGCATTACCCTAAAAGATTACTACAGCACATGTGCTCACAAGCGCAGCACAGATATAGTCTAAACTTGGCTTACTACAGCAAACCACAGTAAGGCTTTCCAAGAAATGGTTTAATGGTGTTGGCCTTAAAGGTTATTCATACTCTTGGCAGACGACCCAACTAACAGAATGCGGTGAACACACGGGCTCGCTGCTCGCAGAGCGGCCGGGGCTGCTCTGCTCTGGTGCTGTCTCCGTGCACCACCCAACATGGCATCTTCTGTGTGCAATTGCTCGGGGCAATGGTTGTGCAGCTGTTCCTCCAAGTTTTGTGTTCTCTGAGATGTGACGGTTGCTATTCTGCTTGTGTTCTCTTCTACAGGGTGTTGAAGGGGAGTTGGTAGGAACATGTGCCAATGGCATTGACTTTCAAAATCCTCTTCCTAGCCTGCAGAAAATTGTTCATTCAGACATGATATCTCCTGTTGGACCAATATCATGAATGCTGGTGGCAAGAACCAGAGTATATGTTCTCTCACTTTCCTTTAAAGTTCATAAAGGGCCTGAGAGCACCATAGACACGACATTTTGAGTTAGCAAATTCTCTGTTGAAGTATGCTTAAATGGAGAAGAAAAAACATTTTTTTCTATACTTTGTCAAAAAGAATGGATAGAACTACAAGAACTTTCAAAACTTTGTTAGCTCCTTGTACTTTGGGGAAATAGTTTTTGGTTTGGTTTGTTTTGTTTGTTTTTAAACTGAGAAAACTTGATGCAATTTGGGGGATAAACATGAATAGCAGGACTAGGTCCTAAACTTGTGTAAATAAGAATATATCACAGCAGTTCTGCACAGCGTTCCTCTGTATTCCTTGAAAAGTTCCTGAACGGATTTTCTCTGTACAATCTGTTCTGATATCGCTCCTTAAATTTCTTCAACTGACCATCGCTGGCAGCAGGTTGCCCTTAGATAGAGCATTTCAGGCAATCAGTGCAGCACTTGGTATGGGTTTTTGTTCTGAAAGTTAGTTGCAAGTACAACTGTTTGAATTATTAATTGGGAACAATACCACCTGTCATCTTAGCCTGTTTGCTTTTTAAAAATATCTTTTGCGAATTAATTTCAACTCCTGTGGACTCTCACCTGCTAGTAGTCCCCAGATAGAGATAATACCTACAAGAGGTGTATAGTTTGTAAATTCTCATTGTGCACATCCTGACAATTATTGTAGACATAGAATAAAATTGATTTACAGCATGTAAGAATCTGTTTGTTGCCCACCTGTTATTACTGTACAGAAGTGGTAATTTAAAACTTTTTTTCTTCCCTCAAATGACTCTCTACGGCTCCCTGAAAGGAGGTCGTAGAGTGGTGGGGGCTGGTCTCTTCTACTAAGTAACAAGCAATAGGACAAGAGAAAATGGCCTCAACTTGTGCCAGGGGAGGTTTAGGTTGGATATCAGGAAAAATTTTTTTGCAGAAAGGGTTACAAACATTGGAACAGGCTGCCCAGGGAGGTGGTTGAATCACTGTCCCTGGAGGTGTTTAAAAGTCAGGTAGACGTGGTGCTGAGGGACACGCTTCAGTGGTGGTTTTGGCAGTGCTAGCTTAATGGTTGGACTTAATGATCTTAAAGGTCCCTTCCAACCTAGACGATTAGATGGTTCTACGACTGACTTCTTCAAAAATGAAGAGATAAGAAACAATACCAAATAATGAATGCCTACCTGGGTTTTTTTGGTGAGTGAATGAATATCAGAATACTGAAAACACATTTACCTTTCATGATTCATAAGCTGGCTCTTGATTAGCCAGCCCATCAATTCCAAGCAATTATGAATAATGAATCAGGATCTGCCAGAAAAAGAAGTACCTAGTGAGATTCAGAATCAGGATTCATGAATCAGGTTTTTATTGGGTTTGCAGCATTTGTTAGATTTTTTGAGCAGCGTAGAAGTCATTTCACGTAAGTCAAAATGCATATAGCTATGTCAAGAATGATTTCCCTTTTCTATCTCTGCTTGTTTGATGTGAAAATATATCTCCTTTTTAGAGCTCTTCAAACAGTTCCATGCTATACTTAGAGCTCAGGTATCTCATATCTTGTCTAACCCCTGAGGATATAACAATTTTGTAGTTTCCATGATATAGGTCCCCGAGCCAAACAAATGAAAGCCCCAGTTTTGCAAGCGTTGCCTATGGTCTCGGTCATAATGCTGGTTTTCAGAATCGCATTGCACAGACTGTTCAGGGTGGGGCCAGGATATAATTTAGAGGTACCTAATTTCAGTCTTCACTATTGTTTCTGGGATCTTAAAGGAATGAAATGAGTCATATAGTCAAAGTTTTATGCATAAACAAGAGTTTACAAAATTGGGGCTTTTTCATAACCCTGCTGTGTAAGGTTTGTAGTTAGCTTAAACACTGTAGTTTGTTTCAGGACTTACCTGACTTCATACCTCATTTTCTTAGCTCTTTTTTTCCCTGCATTATTTCATCTCATTGGAATATGAATATATTGATCAAGAATTATTGAATTTTAATTCAAGTGCATTAAGAATACATTTTCTTCGTAACACAGCATCATTATACTCATGTTAAAATCTTGTAGAAAAGAAGTGATGTCTATCTCAAGACTTCATGAAACAGCAAATTAAAAATAAGATGTTCTTTCACCAATAGCCAAATAGAATATTAAATTAGCTATTATGCAAGTACTTATTATTTAATAAAGTGGACAAAACTCCCAGTTGAGATCACGTCTCTATTTAGCCTGCTGTTACAGAGAAAAAAACCCCATGATTTTCAATCTCAAAAGGTTTATCAATTAGTTATTGATTGGATAGTTTCATTATCCTGAAAATTGTGAATCATAGAACTTTTTTCTGCGCACCTGACAAATGCAGAAATAAACTCTTCTTTACTATGGAAAGAAAAAAGAAATCCATTTGAGAACTTATACCAGCTAAAATAAATAATTAAACATTGACATTAATTCACGTTTTAGAATGTCCTCTGGAATCGTTTAGAAGAAAACCTAAGTATAGTTTAAATTCATTAAAATGAGAACTTGGATTTTAGAAAACATTCTTCATATGTAGATTTCAAAGTATTTTACAAAAAGAAACAGAATAACTCTCCTATTGTGCAGACAGAAAACTGAGGCCAAGGGGAAGTAAATTATCTGAAGTCGGAAGACAGACCTCTGGCAAGGCCAAAAAGAATAGATATTTGAGTCCTAAGTCACTGTCCTATTCACAAAATCCTATTACTCCATATGTTCTCCCGCTTTTTTATTTTTCTTTCTTTAAACCTGGATCACACCACTGATCTAGTTCAGAACTCAGTCTTGCAAACCCTTGCTGTAGCTGTCTTGATCTGGGGAGCAGAAATGAGCAGTGAGGACTGAAGACAAGTAGGTGCTTTTCTAATATAGCTTTGCTTCCAGAGGTGTTGGAGAATTGAGATTCATTCTCAGTATTTGTAGGTATTTTTCTGCTCTACGTCTGGAGAATTATTTTTCTCGGTGAATTATGACTGTTTAGTCGTGTGGGTCTTCCTGTTTTTATTTAGATAGTAATTGAGAACATATGTGGAAATTATAGAGTAGATGGACCTGTTTATTACCTCTACATGAAAATGGAAGACTGATATACCACGGCAGAAAGGTGCTTACTGCCAGTTCTGCCAGAGACCTCAGCTCTCTCCTCATTTAAATCGTAATGTATTTTTTCAAACCGGGAAAGTGCCTTAGCCTCCACCCCATTGTCTTCACGTGGCTGCAAGTCTAAGCCGAGCTGGTCACTCCGGTTTGCAGTAGGATGGGGTGAACTAGCACTGGCCTTTTCCCTCTCGACTCTTCTTCCTAGTGATATTGCAAAGGTTTGGGAAATCTTGTGAAGAGCCACATTCGATAGGCGCGTGGTTAAGCCTTTTTAGAACACAAGAGGTTTTGAGTACTCTCTAGATACCGTGTATAACCAGCGACAGGCATCCCCTGATTTACCGCATTTCTCTGTATGTAGATTCTTCACTAGAACCAAGCATGACCCAAAGAATTGTGTTATTTTTCATATCTGTAGTGCCTCAAAAAGGCATAAGATCCTGTATGAGAGCAAGTATCTGGTGCCAAAATGCATGTATTGCTTCTGAATTTTCATTTTACTTGACTGCTGGGGAGAACGTTATCTGGTGATTTGAGTCCCAAAACATTCAGTCATCTTATTTTCAGTATCACTGTATCATCTTTTTAAGACACCTTACAGAAAATCTGTACCATCTGTTACACTTAAAAAGGATACATATTAGTCATCTTCACACCTTCAAAATGAACTCCATAAGCAAAGCAAAAAAAGATGGTATAGAATATTAACAAGCTGAGGATGATTTTCTATTTTATTCCAAGGGCCATTCCCATCTTCCAGTCCTCTCCCCATCAGCCCCTTTACACAGGTACTTTCCTCCCCATGCTTGGACCCAGAAGGAGGAGAGTGGTGCTGAGACCCTCTTTTCTCCATGTAGGATTCTCATTTCTCTTCTGGTGCACGAGTACTGACATAACTGATTTTCAAACTGAGCTCCCCTTACTCAGTGAAGAGCAGCAGCATGAGGCCGCTCCTTAGCAGCCTGTGAGCTTAGGTAGGCTGCAGTCACTGCACACCGTTCTCGCATATGGAAAAGATAATGTAGATGAATGTAGGTTTGGTTGGTAAACTTGCAAACCAAAATGTAAAGCTTACACATCCGCCGATGCTTAAGTTCAAGCAGGTAGTACCTTCGGAATCCAAAATCTGGTTTAAAAGCTTCTGTTACCCTTACCAGATGGAGATTTTAGAGTTTAGGCATATATGTAGCTAAAGATAACCTTTGGGGCTAAAGATCGCCTATGATACTGTTTTCTAATTATTTTATGGAGCCTTTTGTAAAGATAATGACATTAATGGACATTAATTGCACTACTGGCCTTTTTCTGCTACAATAGTCATGAGAAAGAATTTTGAATAATTCCTGTTCTCATTGCAGCCTAGAGAATGAGTCAACGTCAGCTCCCACAGATACCGTCTAAGGCAGTAAAGGCAGGGGGAACCACAGCAATCAGATAAAATTGCTGCCTTTTAGTCTAAGTTGATTTTTCCATCCAAAAAAGATACCTCATTAGGGAGTGTGAAAAGTTACTCACGTTCTCTACCCTCTTATTCTCACAAAGCTGCTGCGTTCCTCTGACTAATTCTAAGAGCACGCTCCCGTGACAGTCGACAATTTCAGATGTCCTGGATTGAGGTAGCAAGATCCTACCCCCCACACAACCAAATTTTGGCTAATCACGTATTTACGTAGAGCTGCGATGTATTTTGTGTTCAGCACTTCCTCAAGCACACTTGCCACGTGCGTTTAGAGCAGCTAGCTGAAAGCTAGCACAAGTCTCCCTACAAAATCCTTAAGCACCCAGTTGACATCAACATGTATCTAGGTAAAGCTACACAGGTTTTTAAAGTCCCGTCTGGATTCTGAAGTTATTCACATCTGCTTGAGGGACAAGAATGATTTCTTTTGAAGAATAGATATAATTAGCGCTAACAGTCTAAGAAGAACTTTTTTGAATGTTGTACTTTTAGATGATCGTAGGAAAGTGCATCAAACAGTCTTGTACTTTCAGCTTAGACTGAAAGCACACTTACAGCTCTGTGAACAAATTTGCTGCAAAAAGATATATTTATGCCCCAGTTCTCCTATTTGCTCCCAAAAGACAGACTCTTGTGCCCTTATGTAGTTTCTGTCTGTATTGCCTAAATTTGTCAAGTAAATTATTCACCGTGAATTATTTCCTAATTGCAAAATGTTACAAAAAGGCAACTGCAGAAGAAAGAGTGGGTAGAATATATCTAATCAAAGAGAACTACCATATACAAGCAGCTTGCCACATGGTTTTCCTAAAATCAATTTAAATTGATGGAAACGCAATACAAGCAGGTTATGTCCTGTGGAATCTGCACTGCAAAAATCTAGAGCCGTATACATTAGTTGTAATTTTCTCTTATCTCTAGAGGTTAAGAGATATTTCACCTCAGACATCTTACAAGGGATTATCTGAGATAATGTGTGGGTTGGATGTGATTTCGGTAAAGCTGCATCTCTGACAATAACAAATTTATGTCTCTAGTTAAATTAAGCTGTTGGCCTGTCATTCATCACATCGTCTTCACTCACTTCCAGTGAAAAGTTGTGTCAGTCCTTTGGGAGAGAATTTAAGTAAGAAAAAATGCCTTTCATATTAGATTTCCCCCTAAAAACAACATTTATTTGACTATACTGAAAGCCTGAGAATAACACATTCATCTTAGGTGTTTTTTTTGTTTGTTTTTTTTTGATGTTCCCGTTATAATTGCCCACTGAATATGTTGTGACATACGGTGTTACTTACAAGAAAATTATGGGAGAAGGAAAATGCCACTCAGTGATTGAGAAAGTTATTATGGCAAATTGTTGCATCAAATATAATGCAGGCTGAATTGATCATCAATTAACTGAATTACATCCTTTCTTACTTTATTATATAGCAGTGAATGTCAAAACATAGTCAAGCTATTTAAGTCTTTCAGCAACTAAAGTGGAAAAAAATGTTTATAACGTGAGCTACCTAATGGTTACACCTTTTTTTTTTTTAGCTGTATGTATTTATTTATTTGTAGGAATGAGCTTCTTTGGAAGCAGTTGCTATTTTAAACCCATTTGAGAGTCATAATGTTATAAATGAAGCTAGTTATTATGCAAATTAATATTAAGCGAATCTTTTGTGCCTTCTTTCCCTCCTACCTTTTGTCCACTTAAAGTCAAGATGATTTGGAAAGTAAATAGCAGTTTTTTGCATGTGGGAAAAATACAAAAAACTATTTGAGTGTTTTAGCTGTTTATTTTTCTACACAGAACCTTGATAACGGTGGAATACAGTTACATACTGCTACCAACAAGTGTCCATACTAGTGTCTTTGTGTACAGCATTATCCTCTTCATATACGGCAAGAGGACTCTGACATTCAGCTGTGAACCTGGCCTGTTGGCAGCTCGAGGCTCAGTTATATAGAGAGAGCTCATTTTTTCATCAACAGGACTCAACAGCACATGCAATTCAGATCCCTATTGTCCTCCAAGTTCCAAATAAGGAAGGTGAGGCAAGAGAAGGTAGGATGTATGCCTTCTGTCCTCGAGTATCTGCTGCAGGGTGGCAGCATTTGCTAAAACCACGTTTCCTTGATGACCATCTTTTTCGGAAGGATTAACACTAGTTGTGCTATTAAGGTCCTCTAATCAGAAGGGAGTGAAGGGGAGGGGGAGGAATGTGTCTTGCCAGCAGAACTAATGGCTTAGTGCAGACAGTTAAATGGGAAATAGCTTGTGTTTTTCTTTGGTAAGCCAAGACGTAACAGATAATGCTCCGTAACCTCCCTGAAACTATTTGAGAGGTTTTTTAAAGCAGTGCCAGCACTAGAGCCTACTAGGAAAACAAAGCATTCCTGCATGGATAGGCAAGAGTACGACTGCGCTACAGCAAATTTAATCTATTTTAAAGACAAATGGACATTTGGAAGTGCTTTATGTCTTTGCATGTAATTTCGTTTAGCTTTTTTAGCCAAAGAGGGAGAGAAAAGGTAAGGGGGGAAAGAACCTGACTTTTCAAAGACTGACCATCTTGTCTTGTTGTTTCAATTAGTTAATTGACTTTAAATCTAAAACTCAGAGTTTCACTGTGAGAGGACTTTTTTACCTTTTGAGAATGTAATCTTTTTTATTTTTATTAAAAATTATTTCTTTCTAGTAAACCAGCAACTCAGTTAATTGTACAGGTCTAGGTTTACTGCGCGGGGAATCCGGCGTGAATCTGCACAAAAATTCTGCCTATGACTGTCTGAAGTGCTTTCGGTCTGAGCAGACTGTGTTTCCTAGCAGTTCACTTGTCAGCCTTGCTGTATTCTGGGGAAAGGAGGAGTTCAAAATATATTAAAAGAGCATAATCTATTCATAAGTCTTGTTTATTTCTTTTGGTGAAACAAAGAAGCACAAAGGCTTTTGCTTGTTTGTGCACAGGCTGTGCTGGGTGTTGCCGGTGTTGATGAAGAAAGGATGGGGTGCCGTGGGCTGAGGCTCTGTTTTGCTTTGAAGAGAGAAGGAATCTTAAAGATTACTTGTTGTTGCTTGGCTACAGCTTTTGCTTTTCACCTCTCCAAAGGATGAGTTGTGATGTTAGGGAAGGCAAAAAGTGGGGTTTTTTTTTGAAAAAACAATTTACATTCAGAGTTTAAGATGGGGCTCTTAAGAGCTCCTTCTCTTAAGCATGGCCGTCCTAAGATGCATTGCATTGTCTTGTTTTTCTCTGGTGCTGTACATCTATATAAGGCTGGCAGATGTCTGTTCCAAGTACCCTCTTTTACATATGTACGGCCTCCATTTCCCCTTTCAGTCTCCTGCCAACATTCAATGAATCCACGTATTATGGGCCAGAAAATTGTCCTGTGTGACTGCTGAAACTGATACACACCTGTGCTCTCTGCACTTCATAAACAGCTGTGACATTTATAACCTTATTTTGATAGGGAGCAGCAAAGAGGGGAAGCCAGCCTTTAGGCAGATATATAAAAGAAGAAATAACTAAAAAATTATAACCTGATACATTGTAAATAAGGGTCAGTGGCAGTTCTTTTCTGTATTTAAATTAAATTAAATTACTTTAATGTGATTCCTAGGCCTTCTAGACTGGTGGTTACTTTCAGCAATGTGGCAGTGATACTTCTCTACAAATAACCCCTGCCCGTTTTACTTAATCCAGCTTTCTTTTGTGCTGCTTTAACATCCTCTGCACAGCAGGACCTTCTGTTTCCCTCTAGTTAAGGAGCAGACAACCTCTTGCATGTGACGGGAGATTCTGAACCCAGGATCATCTAAATTACCTGGACTGAGCACGGTACAGTCTGTGTCTATCCTGGGCCTCCTTCCTGCAACAGCAGTTATAGAAAAAGGGAGTTGTAAACACTTACCTTACAAAATTTCAAAGTCACAGAATGCCTGAGCATGGAAGAGACAGCTGAAAATCTTCTAGCCCAACCCTCTCTACAGCAGGAACTTGTTCAGTTGGATTTTTAATATCTCCAGTGATGGAGGCACCACAACCTTCTTGAGCAACCTGTTCCAGTGTTTGACCACCACTACAGTAAACGGTTTTTTTCTTAAGTTTAAATAGCATTTCCTGTGGTTTTCTTTCTTTCCAGTGCCTCTTCTCTTGTCACTGTGCACTACCAAGAAGCATCTGGCTCCATCTTCTTTCTCCCTTCCCTACCACCCAGCACTGATACCTATTGATGAGATCCATGAAAAACCTTCCCCAGCCTTGACCAGCCCAGCTCTCTCCACTATCCTTGTGTGACAGATGCTTTGATCCCTCAGTCATGTTTGTGGCCCTTCACTGGACTCGCTCCAGTTATGTCCATGTCTCTCTTGTACTGGGGAGCCCAGAAATGGAGCCAGCACTCCAGTTGTGTCTCATCAGTGCTGAGCAGAGGGCAAGAATCACCTCCTTTGACCTGCTGGCGACACTATTCATAATGCAGCCAATCCTAGAATGAATATATCAGTTTAGACATATCATACAAAAATACTAAGATCAAAAGGAAAATATGCAAAATTACTGACTATTCATGCACATGGATTTTATGCCGCTCATTCCCTTACCCTACAAACACCTTTCTGATACTTGTTCTTATGCCTTCTTTTTGCAGAGAAGGTGATATGATTCCATCTTGTTTCCAGCTGATATTTTGGCACTGATAGGTTTAGAGGATTTTATTATCAGGCAGAGGTATCCAAGTATCTGTCATCTCTTTAAAAAAGTCCTGCTTTTTGACTGACACACGTCACAAAGTAGCAAGTTTTTTCTCCCTTGCCTCCAAAATAGATACTCTCCCCTTTCGTAACACTTTGTGCTTCGTCATTCATTGTCCTGATGAAATCTCAAGGTGTTATTTTTTTACCTTATTGGCTGAGCTTTTTGAAGCTCTCCATTTAATCCAGCGGTTTCTGATGGCAGACGGTTGTTGCTATGATGCCTGGCAAGGGATGCAGCTGAGGCCACAGCAAGAGAAAATGGCAGACCCGACGGATGAGATTCCCTTCCTGCCTAAGTCAGTAACAAAATCTGACTGAGTTCACGAGGCCGGGATTTTGCCCCACGCCTGTTACATTTTTACACGTTCACCTTTCTAAATCTTAAATTCACTTATAAGAGTTCCTGACGAATTGGAAATTCAGCGTGAGACATATAAAGCTGCAAATTGTTGGATGTGGATTACGCTTCAACGATGAAAGCTAACTCTAAAATGCAGACATGAACTGTGCCCACCTCCATATGTTCATGCAGTAAGTCACAAGTCAGAGAGATTAGGTTTTTTTTTTTTCTTTCTTTTTCTTTTTTTCCTGTGTGACTTTTCTTTGAATGCAATGGGCAGTATTGATAGCTCCCCAGCAGACAGATAGCGGGGGCGTGTTGCTGAAAAACTCAAAGGCGAATACAGATTGAATAAACCAGACTCAAGTATCTCTTCCAGGGTCTGGCAAGCAGAGAGATAATTAAACTGGGATTTAGGAGGTATAAGAACTTCTAACAGCAAAAATTTAAAAGAAAAATCCTTAGAGAGTTCGGCCAAATGTTAGAATAATTATCTTTATTTCTTAAATAATGCTTTATTTGCTTTTCTTCATTCACTAGGGGTGAGTTCAAGATACTGCCAAAGCTTTGATTGATTAATTTGTCTGATTGATTGATTGATTGATTAAACTGATTAATTTGTTTTATTATAGAAAATTGTATTTTAAAAAATTATGGGATGGAAACACAAACTATATTAGTGAAACGCAGGTGGGGTAAACCTTCCCAAACCTTAGTTTTCCTTTGCTACATTTTGTGAGATTTCAAAAATATACCTAGTTTAGCATACCTTGCAGAACTGCAATATTTTAGCAGTTTTCTTCCAATATATAAAGAAATCGGAATAACCATAGACCTCTTATAGGGTCTTTGGTCATATCTCTGCTCTTCCTAGATAAGTACAGAGAGCACTAAGTGACTGGGGTCTGTGTCTTTCTGTCTCTTCCTCCCCACACAAAACAAACGCCTGCACTCCACATCCTGTAAATCTCAGGTGGCAGCATCTCCTAATCAAAGGATGTTCCGCTGCAGCCAAAATATTTCCGTTTTCAAGCATCCAAGGTTTTTCTCAGTTAGAATTCTGAGCTCTCTGTAGAAAGCAGACCCTTTTGGTAGAATAATAACAATAAAAATAACTGAAAATAAAATTTTCTGTGGAACAATTTGGATGGTTTTCTATTGCATAATTTTGATGAAACACTTCCTTGAAACCTACTTACAGGAGAATTTAATACGTGGGCCTAGCATTTTCCTTTATTAGATCTTCTCATGAACTGATTATTCCATTAAACTTTCATTTTGGTTGATTTTTTAGTGCTGGATTACTAATTTAACGTACAATTTTAAGAAGCAAAAATGAAAACTACTGAGAACAATGTCAGGTGGAGGTACGCTAATATTAAGATTTCCCATATGAATTTCTAAGCCTTTCTGTAGTTAGCAGTATGTTTTTTGAAATGTGGCAGGGAATTAATCTTGCAGCCTGCTGAATTTTGATTTCCCAGTGGAAATCAACCAGGAATGGTCAAGGCTATGAGCTATGTAAAATTGTCCTTTGCACAAGGGAACGCTCAGGGCTAGTTCTGCGTGAAGGCAGAGTAAACGTTTTGCTGTGGCAGCAGATAGCTGAGGAGAGCAAAATTCTGAGAAAGCCAGGCTGGCCATGGGATCCCTTTTCATAGAATCCTAGAATTGTAGAATCATAGAATGGTTAGAGTTGGAAGGGACCTTAAAGATCACCTAGTCCCAATTGGGAAGAAAAAGATTCCCCCACAAACATCAGTTTTCATCTTCACCTTTCCATTCCCATAGGAAAGGTAAACCCGGCCCTGCAGCTCTGTCTTTCTTCCTTTCTCTTTGAGTAGCAGAGGTATCGGGGCCGCATGCCCGCATCCTTATGGCAGCAGAATTCAGCTGTGCTGACTCTGCACTGCCTGCGCTGCGACTGTGCTAGGATCTTGGACATGGGCTCCTTTAGCCCTGCAGGGTTCTCTGAGCAACCCTTTCATCTGCTACATCCCCACTTCAACAGCACGCTGCTCTCCATATGAAAAAGAATATTTGTTTGGGGAAACGGAAAACTCTTAATCCTATGCCAACTATTGGTAAAAATATCTTTCATCAAATATAGACTCTGTACTACTAAGTAAGAAATTCCTGTCCAAAATTTTCTATCCACCACTTAGGAATCAGGTAAAGAAAAATCCTTTGCTATATACAAGTAGATTAACTCAGAAGCTAAATAAAGTTTATTCTCTCATAGCTGAGCATCAAGCGCTATCACATATAACAAATTCCAGCCATACCTGGTTAAAAGGAATTTTATCGAATGACTGTGATTGACTCTGCTGTCTGTTGCCACTAGACATCATTCTCACAGGAATGGAAAAGGGAAAAGAATCTCGTAATTAGATTATCAGAATTTTACCACATTATGGCAAGGAATTCTGCATGTCTGTAGCAAAGAGCTGGTCCAGACTGAAGCTGACTTGTAACCACTCTCGGTTACTCCATTCTAGCAATACACAGGGGACCTAAAATATGTGGTTCAGGCCTTGATTAGGGCTCAGATGTTGGGGGTCAGCTTTCTTGCATATGCTGCGCAGTTACCATTGATACGCAGCAGGAAAAAGAAATTCTTTGCATTTACACGGTTAGTTCCTACTGTAGTTTAACCAAACAGGGGCTTGACTAAAAAACTCTACTACTCACATAATATACAGATGTTATCTTAAGGTTATGTCAATTTAAAGACAATCTGTTTACTAAGTAGCGTAGCGTGCTGTATCTTTAAAATCAGACAACGCCTATGTACATAAAGTCTACCTTTAGTTATTATCTGCAAATAAACCTTTAGTAATGAGGTTTCAGATCTATTGGTTGAGTGTTGATAATAAATTCTCTGTGGAACTGACTTCAGCCCATTAAGCAAGCCTGCTTCTGCTGTCGTGGTTGTTAATTTGACGGGACTGTGTCATATTAAGTAGAACAAACATGTTTTCACCCACTCAGCCATCCAGAACGGACATGGCTGTTACTCTAACAACTGGATATTGATTGGAAGCATTCACCCTTTCTGACCTGGGGCTGGTACATGAAAACAGAGCCAGGACTGATTAAGAAATTGCATGTGTTTGTGCACATGTGTGCAGTGTTAACGGGCCACATAAATTTCAAGCCTTTTGAATTCATGTCATGTTAATGCTCTGAGCATGAGATCTGTCACTCATTTCCTGCAGGGGCCGTGAAGCCTCATTTATCTTGAATTATTTATTTGTCTGTATGCTTGTACCCATCTGGTCAGACCATGCATTCAAGGTCCACTGGCCCATATTGAAAAATTTGTTTATTAGCTGTAGCTCTAATAAAAATGTCTCAGGAAATGTTGAAGTTGAAGAAATGTTGGGATTTGCTTCTGGTTTTAATCTCATGTATGGCATAATTCATTGGATAGTAGTGTGTTACTTTTGTGTGTTCTTGATACAGAGAATATCTTGAACTGGTCATTTCTGTAGACAACCAAGAAAATAGGAGCTGAAGGGGAGGAAAAAAAAAAGGAGAAAAGGGGATTTTCATCTATTTATGAGAGCAGGCTACTGTGCAACATAACTATTCAGTATACTGCACTACAAGTTTTGCTCTATTGCTTACATTATGTACGCATTTTGATGTACACACGATCTAGTTTGCAGCACAGAGAGGAGGAACTGGGGTCAACTCCTCCCATATCCCATGGTGGTCAACTGCCATGAGCCAGTGTGGAAGGAAAACACTACTTGCCTTGACACCAGGAGATGGGGAGCAGGTGATAAAGGGGAATTGTGAACTTACAGGTAATTCTCCCGGGTTCAGTGGAGTTGTGTACTGTCCCTCACCTCCTACAGACCTGCCTGAATGAAGTTCTGAGTTTGTTGATGGTCTGTTTTTCCTTTGATATTCCTCTCTCAATTTGTTTTTCCTGCTGCCTCTCAGAATAAGGGTTCCACCAACTGTATTATATCGCTCAGTAAAGAGTTATGCTGCGTTTTCTCAGCTTTACCATTTCCAAAAACAGTACCAAGAGCTGATAATAAATTTTTACTTGTGAATGTAACTACCACATATTGTCTTTTAATCAAAGGTCAAGTTGTGGCAATTAAAGTGAGAAATATCTGTTTCACATAATTTAATATGGTTTGTTTTCCAGCATTGGTATATATTATAAAATATTCAAAATAATAGCAAAAAATCTGGATTTAAAAAAATTAAGACTTTAATTTCCAAAATAAGATACTTAACAAACCAATGTAACATTATGAAAATAAAAATTTTCATTTTAAAAATTATTTGTTTCAAAGATATAGCGAACAGATAGAAACTAAAATTTCATTACTCTTACACTTCATCATGAAGAAGGAACAAATATTACAACAGTAAAGAAAACAACAATGAAGTTTATCTGAAAACAGAAAAGAAAATTTATGGATGTGATGTATAAACATAAAATATAATACAGTGCTAAAAATTCAACAAAAAATGGGGGAGAAAAAGCTGCATAACTGAATAATAAATGAAAAGGTGTGACCAGCAAAAGATAATGCTGATCAAAGAGAAAAAAAAATATGTATAGAAACCTTTCTCTTTACAATTTTGGTGAAATACTTCTACAATGAAATAACTTATTAAAAATTATCAGTTTCATGGACAGAATTTTTCCAAAGGATCTGTTTTGATATTGAAAGAGCTTTTATTTTCCCACCTTGCTGTACTCCCAAGCGTTTGAAACAATCAGAGGAAATATGGTTTGAAAACCGTTTAAGAAGAGTGTGTGGAGTAATGAAACTTAATGTTCTTTTATTATAGCTCCTAACTTGTGAAGCAATCAGTCTCAGAAAGGTATTTTGATACTCTGTTTTGTGGAGATCTTTGGAATTGAGCTGAGTGGATACGATGATGAAAAGTGATTCTGGCATCACTGAGTTAGAAGGGGATTAAAGATTCATGGAAGCTCTGCAGAGGGATATAAGACTGGAAGAACATCAGAATACACAATTAGTCACAGGGGAGAATTCTGCCACAAATTTAAAATAATCAATACATTGCTTTTTCAAACTGTTAAGCTATAAATGTATTACCCCAGAAAATCAGCCTCTTCATTACAGAGTAGAAGTACTACACCATATTATATAGGTATAATTATGCATATAACGAAAAACATCCATCACAATGTGACAAGTAATTAGTGTTCAGTTGCGGTTAGTCAATATTACTGTTCTAATTTTGCCACAATGTTGAATTCTGATGAATATTTATTTTGGAAATTTTAAAGCAATGCTCTTTCATATCTCACTTGTAAAATTAGCATTTTATTTCATTAGTAAAAGCATACAAAACGATTATTTTCTTTTCTACTGGAATTACTGTGTTTGAGCATTATTTAACAGAAGAGATCTCAGGAAAATAAAGACATTGCCTTGAATTGTTCATAAAAAAGGAAACCCTCCTCCTTTTGGCTTTGTCAAGGCAAGCCAAATAGACAAAGAGCCTTTCTCTGGCATGGCAGGGTTCACATCTATGGGGTTCGATTATCTTCATCCCTTTAGAGGTGGCCTTGGCTCGTACTGCCTGATGAGAATTATCCCTGCCCAATGCTGTGGCTCATATCATGCCCAAGCATTTTGAAAATGCTGGCTGGCACTGAACGAAGCTGTGTCAGGGAGAGTCCTAGCAATCAAACACTATAAACGTTTGATCCTGCACCCTGACATACTGTAGAGTACTGGTCCATAAGGAGCCCGTCAGCAACAAAGCAAAGTGGGATCCAACTGACTGTCGCAAGGAGGGGACCCGTGGTGACCTGGATCTGAGGTTCCCACTGCCTATGGCTGGAGCGAGGACATGGTTTGCCCAAACTTGAAGACTAGATAGCGAACCTTCACATTCATATCACCGATTTCTGAAGATTGCATTTACTTCTGGTACTATTGAGTGCCCTCACCCAAAGCATCTTTCTGAATGTTGTATTTCAGATTGAAGAAACACTCGAGATGAACACATGATCATGAAAGTAGATAACACTCTTACAACTTACTGTGTGCTCCTTGGTCATATAATAGAGATCCAAATGGGAATGGATATAATGATAACGGTGTAAGAGCTCTTCATGTAAATATCCTCTCTAGTCTTTAAATGAATGCATTTAAGCAAGCTCATATCCCTTTTGTAGCAACTTTACAGAACTGAGCATTATTGGCACAAGATCTTTCAGACTTTTAACATGATTTATTAGAAACTAAAGTTTAAAATTCTACAAGGGAGCATTTGTGCCGTAATAAAACCCAAAGACAGTATAGCAAGCATAGAATGGAGCATGACATCCAGCATAAACCACTTCTCTACAAGAAAAAATACTGTGTATTAGTAGAAATCAGTAGTATTTTTTTGACTTGCTATGCAGGGGCACAGCAGTAATAAATGACCCTTAAAAGATAACCCTTCCATCCTTTTTCATAAATTATATTATTTGCAGAGATTTCCTTGAGTCCAATCCATAGAGACAAAACTACCTCCAAAAACAATCATGGTGTCCCCGTTAATAGAAATCTTTCCATTAACTTCAGTGGATTTTAGATCAGGTAAGTATTTTTAGAAAATCATAACCTTCCTGAAAATATTCCATGAAGGTGAAGAGCTAAACTCAGTTGGTATTATTAATTGTAAATTACCTATTGCTTCTATTGTATCTTTCTAGAGGAACTGTCCTCAATCTCTTCCTTTTGCCTATTGTCTTACCTTACTCCTTCCTTATTGAAGCAATTTTTTTCACTTTTGAGACACACTGAAGTGAATACATATTTCCTAATAGGTTTTCTGGGCATTTTTTTTCTGAACAAGAGAAAGAACGAGCTGAGAAGGGAGGCATCCTGTTGTGCTTTTTGGATGTGACAGGGTGTTGCAGATTCACATAATCTCCAAATTTTGCGTAAATTCTGATATCATGTACCTAATCTTACTTGGGTAACACATAATTAAGAGGTAGCAAAACATTTTGGAGAGAGGGCTAAAATTTACTAGCAAACCACACTGATGCGGAAGTAGTTAGCATTAAAAGGTTACATAGGAAAATATGACAGAGACCGCAATAGAACCTGTGCCATCCCTTCAGTTTATATGCTATTTTCTGGATTGCACTGCTTTTCCTACAGCAACTGTTAATGATATTAAATAGATCTCAACTGCATTTATTAGGTAGCTCTTGCTTATTCGTTACACATATATAATACATCTTTGCAAGTAGGAGGAAATAGTGGATAAATAACTTGATCTAGGGTTTAAGGTTAACCTTTGAATATGTAGCACAGTAATAGGAATCTAAGAAGCAGATGCGTGATTTTTGTAACGCACTGGTTTATGGTTATTTCCAAACAAATACTACAACCAAAATGGAAATAAGTTAGATATGTCATAGATACCTAGCCAAATGGAACAGATAGGAAGTCAGTATTCAGTTATTATCCTTTTGTCTTGATCGTTCTTCTTGGCTCCAAATGAAATTTTGAGAGGCATGGAAATGCTTAAATCATTATTTCAATGTTCTAGTTGGTAATCCCCAAATTTAAAGTCAGAGAAATCCATACTTCAAATACATGCACAATAAGAGACAAAACTGACAGAAAAAATAGTGCTCTTTACAGTTTATGTGAAATAAATATTTATTGAAATAAAGCTGATGGTCATATCCTATATCTGCAGTAGAACCAGACATTGAACTAGGGATGTAATGCAACACAATCAGAAGCATAGAGTAATACAAACTGGAAGGGAGTTTTGGAGATCATTAGGTGCAACCCCACGGCCCTCAAAGCAGGGTCAGTTTAGACCTGGCTCTGGTTGCTGGGAAAATTGTCCAGTCAAGTTATGAATATCTCCAAGGACAGAGATTTCACAGCCTCTCAGAGCAACCTTTCTCAGTATTTAACTACTTCTATGGTGAAAACAAATTTCCTAGTACGTGATGCAATTTCCATTCTTACAACTTCTCCCATTGCCTCTAGTTCCATCAGTGCACACCCCTAAGATTTTGACTCTATCCTCCCAATAGGCAGCTGAAGACAGCAGTAAGATCTACCCTTAGCCTTCTCCCAAATCCATTTCTCTGAATACATCCACCTTCTCCTAGTATATAGCATGTTTCAGTCCACTGCCTATATAGATGGCTCGCCACTATATCCCATTCCCTCATACTGGGAAATCCAAATTTGGACACTGCTACAGATGCCGTCTCATAAATGGTGAAGAGAGGGGGGAAATCCCTTCCCTCAGCTGTCTGGCTGCACTCTTGCTAACACGGCCCAGTGTCATCACCCTGTTTTGCTGGATGAGCACACAGCCGACTCATGTTCTGCTCGTCTACCAGGTCCCCCATCTCTCATTGTGCAAAGGTTCTTTTTAGCCAGCAGTGCCCAGGCTGGGTTGCGTGGGGTTATTCCATCTCAGCTGCATAACTTCGCGTTGGTATCAAATTCCTGTGTCCCACTCAGAAGTGATCCAGCCTCCCCAGGTATCTACAACAAACAAAAAGGCTGATCTGGTGACTTTTATTCATATGTTCATTACAACTGTGCCAGGCTATTGATGTTTTCATTATCAGAAATGTCAAAGTGTGTGAAACTAATATGTCCAGGTTTGAGGAAAATAAATTATAGTTGAGGAAGCTACTTGAACCAGGCCTTGATTTCAACTGCTCCATGTCAGTTTGATTAAATCAACACTGGATGGGGCTACCAATAACATTAGGTGGGTTTCATTAAATTGGAATGCTTCAGACAATTTTGAAATACCTTTCGAGTAATAAAATGTTCCACTTTTTGTCCTTCACTTTGTTTCATCTGTGTAAAGGGAAAATATTCTTTCTGTATCAATGAGCAAAACAAGTCTGCAAATTCACTAGATCGGTTTGAGTGACAAGGCAGTACAATGAGAGAATGTTATTAGATGGGTATTTTGAAGCTTGGATATGTGGCTAGTCTTTGGGTCTGTGCCTACTTCGACTGTAGAGCAAGACCTGCAAACTAAACGATTCTTTACTCGCTGATATTTTGTTTAAAAAAAAAAGATATAAATCTGATCTCTAGCAGAAAAGGATCAGAATTAGATCTTTATGTTTCAGATGTACTCTTTAATTCTGTTGTGTTTTCTTTATAGTTAGGAAGTACACAGCCCTGTAGCTTTCTCTCAGCATTCTTCCTGTCATTCTTAGACTAAATGCAGAAGGGGGGTTTTTTATGTATGCCATGGGCAGCAATAGTTATGTGAGTAGAATGAGAACAAATCTGCCATACTAACATCATTTGATCATGCTCAGAAATCTCAGTAGTCATTTTGGCCTTCTGTACCCTTTACTTGGAATGAATGGGAATAAAGATGTCTATCTCATCGACCTAAATATAGTTCCAATGTGATTTATCCTGCAAAGGAGATTAGAGCATCTTAATGGTATGATGCTGCTTTTCCTTTCAGTGGAGAGAAGTAGTTGATAAAATAGATGTTTAAATCCTCATCACTCAGTATCTAATAACAGTCAGCAATTTAAATGAGTGTTCAAATGTGTTACAGGTAGTGGTTTTGCTCCCTGCCAACTCTCACTGCACTTGGTTTAGGGCTTCAGCATTTTCTTTAAAATCCCAGTAGCTAGATACAATGCAGGATTTAATTTTGAAGCTTACTGTATAATCCAGTGTTTTTATTGAAGCTGAGCTTGTTTCAATCAATGCTCACTGGTTTTGGGTGCCCATCGAAGTCAATGGATTTTCTGCCCTAACTACGGACAGATTCAAGCACATCACCAAAATTAAATTTTTGATAACTTGGAACTTAAATCTATGCCATTGCAAGTATATATATTTTCTGCGTTTCTGCGTGGCAACATCATGATTGTTAGTGGCTTCTTATAACAGCTGCGTCACTGAAATCATGATCACTTCTAAGAATTTCTCCTGCGTAGTGAAAGACAGATTTTAAAAATAAAAACACAAATTTCAGTTAGCCAAGTGTTTTCACATTTAAGACACAAACTAGGATACACCCAGAGGAAGCTACTCACAGAGTTGCTATTGTGTACACAAAAGACAACTGAATTTGCTCTTTCATCCTTTGTTACTTTTCAATCACACTGCATCCATTTATGAAAGCATGAAAACTCTGTAAAAAAAAATGTGTTCTTGTTCTTCAGCATTCAGCTGAAGAATGTGAAGTGTTAAGGTGGCAGCGGTATGCCTGAGACATTCCAGGTAAAATTTTAACAGGATTTTAAAAGTACATTCGCTCTTCAAATTGGGACAATTAAGTAAAAGACACATGATGAACCTTTTGGGATTTCCATTACCAAAAAACTTCGCAGTTTTGAGGACACAAATGGAAATATATCAAGAAGTTTCCAACAACTGTGGCACACTGCCGTTTATTTATGGAGCTGATGACACGTGTACAAGGACAATCTCAATGTTAGTTATTTTACCTTGGGCCAGCTCTTTGATTCTGCCACTCTTGGCTATGGGTTAGTACCAATCTGATCTCTTGTGCTCTTGAAACTTCATGACCATAAATAGCTGCCTGTTCCATTTGGGTAGTTGCACAATCTTGCAAGACAAAACTCATAGATTACTTTCTCTATATTGTGAGCAGAGAGTATTCAGAGCATGGATATATTCTACCCATAAACTTTGTACGTAGCTTAGCAACTTTGGGTACCCGGTGCATGATGGAGGTGAAGAGGACAAAGAGAGAAGATTTAGATAAGACTTAGGCACTGAAATTGGGTAATGGAAGGGCTGCACTGCTGTTTTACACTTCCAAATTAAAAGGCAGGGTCCTGCTTGACTAACCTGATCTCCTTCTATGACAAAGTGACCCACGTAATGGATGAGGGAAAGGCTATGGGTGTTGTCTAGCTAGACTTTAGTAAAGCCTTTGACACCGTTTCCTTCCGGGTTAAGGGTCTAGAGCACAAGTCCTACGAGGAGCAGCTGAGGTTCAGCCTGGAGAAAAGGAGGCTGAGGGGAGACCTTATCGCTCTCTACAACTACCCAAAAGGAGGTTGTAGTGAAGTGGAGGTTGGTCTCTTTTCCCAAGTAACAAGTGATAGGACAAGAGGAAACGGCCTCAAATTGCGCCAGGGAAGGTTTAGACTGGATACTAGGCAAAATTTCTTCACTGAAAGGGTTGTCAAGAATTGGAATAGGCTGCCCAGGAAAGTGGCTGAATCACCATCCCTAGAGGTATTTAAAAGACATGGAGACGTGGGACTTAGGGACATGGTTTACTGGTGGCGTTGGCAGTGCTAGGTTAACAGCTGGACTCGATGATCTTAAAGGTCATTTCTAACCATAATGATTCTATGATTCTACTCTAACTAGCTGTGGAGACTAGTTATGGATTCTGGTGCCTTACCTTTCCAAACACTTTACATTAGAGCCCCACAAAGACATAAATAAAAAAACCAGACTTTTAACAAGATAGAAATTATGCAACAGAAATGAACTAATAACTGTTTCGGCCCTGTTCCTTTAAGGTGATCACCTACACCAAATAAGCAAATGGACAAATTGCTTACTTGTTAGTGGACTCGTTAGAGAGACAAGAAGTCTCTCATAAAAGCAAGTAGATTTTTAGAGAAGGAAATTTCCGGGCAGAATCAGATCAATGGTGTCAATAATCTATTATATATAATGAGAATTCACATGAGCTTCTTTTCAGTATTCTCTATTCTGGCATAGAAAACTTAAATAGAGTTCTACCGGCAAAACTGAATGACAAATTATCTCCTACAAAATGTGTGGAGTTCTTTTCCTACTGAATGGTCAAATTTTCAGTCAGTGATTAAACTCAATTCACCTAAGGAAAATTAAAAACCCTTTATATCTTCCATGAATTTGTTGCACGAATTAACTGATTTTTTTTTAAGGCACAACAGTATTTTTAATGTAAACAGTAAGGACATACTTATTTTGTTGTTTGTTTTTTTAATATTCACAGAAATTGGGATTCTGCAGCTCATATTCCATGAACAGTTCTGTTGAAAAAAAAAGGATTTAGTATGCACCACAAAGTAAGTAACTGATTTTTTCCGTCATGTACCACATCTTTAAAAAATTATAATCAACAGAGAGTTCTGCCTTTTCAACTAGTTAGATTTTTCTTGTTGCTGTGTGAGAAATGGTGTGCGATCTTATGTTCTGTAAAAAACTACCAAATGATTTTTAAAGTCTCTGTCTCTTAAAGAGACATAAGTCATGCATCCTGATGGGCGTCCCTCTGTCTGAACAGGATCCTTACCTTTAGATATTGTTTAATTCCTCGTGAATGAGGCCTGCTGCTCTGTCAGTCTTTTGGGCTGTTAGAAGTTCCCGGTGTGATGGTACACATACTGCTATCCATGTTGAACTGTATGTGGAGTGAATTAAAATTATTGGGAAGTCTCCCCTCTAAAGACCATTAGCCAAGCAATAAATCAACAAAGGATACCACAGCATGATGAAACTCTTGTAGCCCGGGGTTATTACAACACATGGGGCACCCTCAGAGGGCTCTAATCCCTCTCAGGAAAAATAATTTATTGCAGCAACATCCTCTGAACTTCCTTTATTGATACAAAAATTATTGGGATGGAACATTTGGCAAAGCAATATTAGCATTGCTAAATAAATTACATAGTCACTTTCTCTTTATGAATTCACATGAGTGCTGTCAATAATGAATACAACTGGTTTTAAACCAGAGATACGGTAGAAGCAAGAGTCTTGTATTTGGTGCAACTTGACAATAAAAATCTTTCCTTTTAATTTTAATGATAAAGCATCAGAAGAATACACCTGAACTGAGTATGAAATTCTCTATTCAGCCTTAAAAGTGCCCCAGTAATCCCCCTCTGTATTTGAAATCATGCAAAATATTCTTCTGCAGTTGGGATACTTCCAAGCTTGGGCAGAAGGTGTGAAAGTGGGATTCTGATTGTACCTTTGGCACATGTATATTTCTCTGGGAAGTGGTAGAAAGCATTAAGCTGCCTTTAAAAGACTTCAGTGTCACCCAGTGCCGAGAATTTGCAATGTATTAAGCCGCAGTCGATGGCTGTGTGCTGATTTCTTGACAGACACCAATAGAGGCATGATATGCCTTGACTGGGATACGGGGAGAGATCGATCTGTCAGGCCAAAGAGTATGTGGGTCACTATGTTTATTCCGTCTGGGCTGAGAACAACTGACTGCTTTAACAAGAACATAGTAGCTGAGAGCAGTTGTGTCAAGAAATACTTTTACTGCCTGAACAGACAGGTTTCAAAGAGCATAAAAGTGGCTTGGAGTGAGATCCGCCCTGTATTATTTCCATATGTTGCCTCTCCTGAAGGGAAAAAGCAGAATATCTGCTAGGCCTTTGGAGAAAGCTGGGGAAGAAAATCAGCTCAGAAATCTTTGCCACCTTTTTTCAGTATTAGATGAAAATTTTAACCACACTTCTTGAGTCTGGGCTAGCCAAGGCTGAGATGTGATGAGGTATTCAAATAAAAACAAGATAAATGTCGGCCACTGAGAAATTACTTCTGTAATAACATATGCAGTCATTGAATGTCCTGGACTTCAAGGGTTTCTTTGTGCGTAGCACCTTTACCCTAAAAGGTGTACAGAAAATTAGATGGAAAACTTTCTCTCCTGTATAACTTATGACCACAACTGAGTGGATTCACCTGAAGATTTTCTTCTTTCTTCCCAACTGTTCCGGTTCTACCCCATCTTTTGAGTAAAGGGAAATGCCAGTAGTCTGTTCTGAAAACAATGGAGAGACCTATATTCTCCTTCCCCCAGTTACCTGACTATAAGGGCGTCCGTTATGTGACCAAGTGCAGAGAGGTACCAGCGTGCAATGCACGAACACCGGGGTGTGCAATAGCAAACACGGTGTTGTTTTCATGAATACCTGTCTGAAAACTTTCTCGTCTGATGACACTGGTCAAGGACAGCACTGTTCTGGTCAAGGATGTGGCAATTCAGGACCCTGAAGGCCAGATAGATTGTATGAAAGGTGGTGCCTGAAGGGCTTCCTGGGAAGGGGGAATTGAAGAGTGGGTATTGAATTACATTGGTGAGTCAGATCCAGCTCACAGCCAGAGGTTGGACATCCATATATTGACAAATTTACTCATAAATATTGCACTACTCATTTAAGTAGTTACGCAAAAAATATGTCTGCGCAGTCATATTATTTTTGTTCTTGTTTTCTACAGTGGCCAACATCTAACAGTTTTATTTTCTTAAGTAAATATTTTAATAACCAGTCTCCTGTAACTCCTAATTCTGTCTACACAATCATGTGTATTTCAAATTCACAAGGAATTCATTTTTGGAGCTTCTGGATGCATAGACCATTGGAATTTCTGGCCCCTGCTCTGTTAAATAGGCCCGGTTGGGCAAAAGCAAAGAAGCAATCATGCATGGATACACAATCAGACTTTTAAAGTATTGGCCAGGATATGCTTAACAGAAATACCATAAACCTGTAAAAGAGTTACAGCTATTCCTGGTAGCGACAGTAAAACTTCAAAAGCCTTTATTCTACCCTTGTCCTATCATTTCATCTTCTGTTTTTCCTTTGTGTATATTTCTCAGACAAAATGCTAACAGCGAAATCATTCCAGACATGTGTCTTCTATTAACTTGTTGAACTCAAGAAACTTATAACACTCCATTAGAATGATTTCCTCTCTCCCTAAGATGCCCTGCCACAAATCACAGAGCAACTTTAAGCATTACTTGCTTGTACCTGAAAATACTGTAGTCCTGAAAAAAAAATCACTCTCCCTTTCAAAAAAGAGAAGTTTAATTCTGAACTGTGGCCCAGAGGCATTGCAGGCTTCTGCTCCGAATTATCGTAGATGAATTTGATAGCCTGAGGTTGTGTTAGTTGAGATTGATTGAAACATCAGTTGGGTTTAATCCTGCTGCTTGGGAGAACGGAATATAAATTGCAAGCAGAATGGTAGCCCCGAATGAGATGATCAATATATAAGGTCTCCCAGAAATCTGAAGTATTACATTTCACGTGAACTATGAACTTATTTAATAGAAGCTGTGCTAAAATGACTGTGATCCATATCAGGAGGGAATGATTAATATTTTTATGACATTTTATTAGAGTAAGTTTAAGTTCATTTTTCAAAACCGTGATCGCACTTGCTATTTTTATATGGCTCCTTGAAAGTATTTCCTCAGGATGAATCCCATGAATTTTCTTTTGTGTGAATGGAATTGAGCCTTCTAGTTAAAAAATGATGAACAGTAATTAGGACATAAATTATTTAAAGGTCTTGTAGTTTAAGCAGACATAAAAACTGGCAGGCAATTAAATTCATGGTAAACTCTAGGGAACAGTGGTGGAAACAGGTGGAAGCAAGTATTTTATGAGACTTGAGGACAAGCTTGAGGGCTCAGGAGATGGTGGCTTGTGGATGAAAACTGGCATTTTTCAATCTAATGCTGGCTTAACAAGATGTATAGGAAACCTTATTGCACCGGCGTGCGTGTCCCCTGTGGGGCAGAGTGAGGCTAAAGCTCCTCATTTAGAGCTCCAGATGGGAACAGCCAGCCCCCTCTTTGAAAGCTTTCTCTTGCTTCCATTCCCTTCTATGCATAAATATCCGTGGTGTGTATGGGCTTTGGAGACCAGTTTCGCAGCTACTGTGAAACCAAGCAGAGCAAAGAGCATTCAGACAAACGAGCAAAGGTTGCCAGCATCTATGAATTTAGTTAGAAGCGTAAATGCAAAGGGCTCTAATACATTGTACCTACCCTGCTCCCATAGAAGTAGGATAAGTAAATATTGCCAAAATCTCTCTGCCTAATGGAAAAAAACTGCTTTTTTAATAAAAAAAAAAAGGTTGTTTAATATTCGTTTGCCTTTTTATGCTAGCATTAGTCCAGTTAGTAAACAGCTTGCCTAGAAAGGGATATGTGGTGGAAAATTTATAAATTAGTAGAATATGTTTGTAGAATAACCTACATTTGTTTTTAAGAAATGTGTGGCAATTATGTTGAACCACAGCTCTCTCTTTATTAGCTGTGTGACCATGCAGTGTGTACTAATCTGCATGTCTTTGTACTTCTTATGTAGGTTTTACATTTGTAGTAACTAGCATGAACTCATAGGTATGATCAAACAGGCTGGTTTAATAAATGTATGTATAATCAGTATTTTCTTAGTACACTGAGAAAAAGATTTCATTTCATCACCTGATGCTACCTGCCTTTAATTATGTGAGCAAGCTGAAGACACACAACAACTAACTAAAAGACTACCATGAGGCTATACAATTATTTTCTTCAGGCTGCTGAGTCTGCCTTGTTATTTTAATATAGCTCAAGACATTATTGGTTGGTTTGGTTGGTTGGTTTTGTTCTCTGAGCTTGGAACTGCCAAACAACAAGACAATCATCTAATATAACGTAGCACAGATCTTATGGCTACCTTATGTCACAGCATTTTTGAAAGCGTTATCGAGACTCTTCTGGAAATTTAAGGTCATACCATGGATGTGTTACTGCCTTCGTGTGGCACTCTGGTTTTTTCAGTCTCCCAGGAGAGTGGAAATTGCAGCTCAATAATACAGCTTTTTAATTGCTTCTCAGCACACCAGTCCAATGAGGATGTAGATCAAAGGTGTCATTCTTTTCTGAGAAGGTGGAACACTTTGAATGCTACACAGAAGACAGAAAATCCAGGCTGTGGAAAAAAAATAAGATTTCAGTAATTATCCCTATGCCATTTAGGGGAAAACCATCGAAATTTTGGAATTTCTAAGATGAAAGTTCTGGAAAAAATATTAAGGTGTTTTGAAACATTCTATTTTGCTTCCACTCTGTGTGTAAGAAAAAACTACAGACTTCCAGTTCAGAAGTGCCAAAACAGGGTGCTTTATTCTTGATACCTTTTTTAATTTTTCAACTAAATGGTACTTCAATGAAATCGGAGTATCTCAGCTTTTGGCGGCAAAGTGCACTGTATATGCAAAACATTTAAATTAAATATTTTCTAAACAACAGTTTCATTTTGATTCCGTTTAGTTCTCCTTGCCAAAAATTCCCTTCTCGTTACTGTCAGGGCTCTGCTATTGGAAACAAGCTGAAAAACCTTTGGCTCTGACTTCATAGAAAGGCTCCATGGAAGGTGTCTTCAATGGACAACGTTAATTTCTCTGTATTGTTTCTGCTGTGTAGTTTCTGCTTCTCTGCATACACAAAGCAACTCTTTGCAAATAATGAACTTTTCCTTTGTAAAAATATTTTTCCAGTCCTAGCATTTCTGCAGATTACAGTATATCAGACATCCACACTGGTGGCAGACTTGGTAATACATCACAGGCTTTAGACTCAGCTCTTTGAACAACTAAACTGGATGGGGTTCAGCTCTGTTCTCAGGGTAAATAAGAAGAGGTGGAACCCTAATGTACGCAGCCAATATGCCCTGAGCACGTCTTCCTTGGGAAACCAGAGAAGGCACCACTGAGGTAACTATCTTTAATAGAACTGTCAGCATTTTAGCAAAGATGAAACCATGCTTAGCAGTTTTGCTCAAGCACTAGGGTCCTAATTCAGACAGTTCAGTGAGAATCATGCACTTTCTTTTAAAAAAGAAGCCAATTTCAAGTCCTCATAGATATGGAAGAAAGCTGGACAGCATAATGTAGTGACATCGTTATGATCTAGAAAGCTAAAAGCAAAAAGCCACAGCACAGACAAACAGCTGATTAAACTAAATTCTAACTCATTAAAATGATTTTTTTTCCCCTAAACTCTTAGGTTTTAAGCCCTGACTAATACTTTGTGTAGGTATTAGGTATTAAATTCTGGATCCGCAGATTCCATATGCTCAAATGTTGCACTAAATATAGTGATCCTTAATTTGGTGGGGGTGCTCAAATGTAGTAATCCCTCGTTTAGGAGAACTGCCCTGGTTCACTGCCAGGAGGCTGCTGCACCTTTGGAGCTGGAGGTAGTCTTGGCCGATGCGAAAACTCCGCTGTGTTGCACAGAATATGCTTATAGTATACATGTTATTACAGTCAAGTGTGTTACAGCCTAAAAATTTTTACAATAGCTTTCTGAACAATTTAAATAATGTTAAAATCAATGGGGATGGATAGAAGGGCAGATTTTGGCCCTGTGTTATGGAGTGTACACATTGACTTTTACAATTTTGGGATATAAAATAATACTGCAAGCTATTAGGGCACTGCTTTCTTTTTATAATTCACATCAGATTTCTGTACTGCAGAAACACACTTAAAAGCACCAGAATCCCCTAAAGAATTGATTATTTTTAGGTCTTTGGAGGGTTTGTGCCCTTTAAATCCGTCCATATTTCTTTAACTAAACCTGGTTGCGTGTAACTGTTAGAAATAATAAACTATTTTGCATACCCAAGGAAAGATTTTAGCTTGCATTACAGCTTAGCAGAGAATGCACAGTGCATAGCTGAGCAAAAGTAGTTTTGCCACTAATGAAAACAATCCTATATTTGCCAGGAGTACTGAAAAGTAAAATCAGTAGGCTTACCATTATTTTCTTCTGCGCTGAAGAATGAAAATACAGCTAAATACCGAGATCAATAGTATATATTATTGCCAGGGAAAGAATTTCCTTATTAGCTTTTTAGACATTGCCATAAATCTTAAGATACGGTTTTCAGAGTTGCACAGGGTATTTGGCTATTTTCTTTTTATTTCAATGGGAAATGAACATATAAATCGCATAGGCCTGGATTTTCAAAGCACCTTGAGGGACTGCTGATTTTATTCAGGTTTCCTCTTCACATTTGGGAATGAAAATATTTTAAGTGAGTATGTCAGCAGTGATGTCCACAAATACCACCATTTTGAAAGTATTTTTCTCTCTGTGAGAGAGAAAGACATCATAAAAGTAGATAGTGGTGACTAAAGAGGCTCAGATATAAATGAAACAGGTGGTCACAATATTGCCAAAGTTACTATAACCCATAACTGTGATTAGGACCCCACTACACTACATACATACAGTATAAAATAATCTGTATCCCCATAAAAGAGTAAAATCCACATGGAAATGAAGCATGAATGAAAGCATTACCATAGTAACCTTAGATGTGGGAAACCAAATGAACTGATGCGGAGAGTCTTAAAGTGCTATATATAAAATATACCTTAGCATGGCTTCATCATTTGTTTCAATATCTACTTCACTTGTGAATTTAAGTATCGTGTTAAAAATTTAGTTACTCCAAGATCTTAAAAAATAATTCCCCATTTTAGTTCTATTTAATAGGAGTCTAGTAACTTTGAAGATCGGACTTCAGACTCTGTTGAACCTAAATCCATTTTATTTTCAGTTAGACTTAGAGCCTACAGCGGCAAGGGGACCTTGGGTGTTATAATGTCACCCCTGGCAGATCCTAACTCGTTTGCTTTGCCACTGTGTGGAGACCACAGCCAAAGTCCCTCAGGCCTAGCACAACACAAGAAAAGTCAGGCTTAGTGTAATAGGCTGTGCAAAGGCTCGAGTACTGACCAAGGAACTGTGAAATGCCAAGAGGAAGCCATAATGAGAAAGACATAGCTTGAACTCATCTCCTTTCCAGGAATTAAAAGCCTGTCAGGCATTCTGCTCAGTTACTTTTCTCAGTTCAGTCCCAAACTCTCCCTGGGAATCAAGCGTTTCAGCTTTTTTCTGAGGTGAAACCAACCTTCTTTCAAAAGGTAGCAGAAGCAGATGCTTCAGAATTTATCTAACAACTCAGTAATAGAAGGACTAATGTGGACTACATACTTGAATTCAGTTCCCTCTTTTGTCTGACAGATGTTAACTTCTTCCCTCCTTCCTTCTCCCTCTCCCTTCTGTTCCTTTTCCCTTCCTCCCGCCCCACTTCCCTTTCCTTTTCCCTGCCTTCCTTCCTTCCATTTCTCTCTCCCTCCCTTCCTTCTGGTTTTAGTCATCATCCAGCAAAATACTGTAGAATAATACATCGTCGGTCCCTCTTGCATGAAGCTGTCCCACACCGAGTTGAACAATGAAATATTTATGGAGGTCTGCAAGAGAGAGAAGGCATGTTTGAGACAAGGGAAATAGCCTACGGCCTAGTGATAGCATTAAGTTGGGAAGGGTGAGATATGCTTCGTATTTCCAATCAATAAGTAATATAAAAATTAAATTATTTAGTGGAGTAGGTATTAGGAATCTGATCTCTCTTTTTCATGTGACACTGATTGTGTTACTATTTCTGGTTCTCATTTCTGGAGTAAATTTTATATATATATACATATATATATATAAGCTATGTATGAGAATTTGAGTTTGTGTGTAAAGTGTTCCACATGGGGAAGATTGTCCTAACTTCATATGTAGTATGATGGGCTCTGAGATGACCATTACCATTTAGCAACAAGACATTGGAATCATAATATAGAGACACATTCTATGCCCAGTGCTCAGCAAAGGTCAAAAAGAAAATCAAACATTAGGAATTACTAGAATAGTAAAAGATAATGAAGAGAAAACTGCATTAAACTGTGGAATACATCCATAATTTGCTGACACCAGAAATATCATGGACATTTAAAGGTCATCTAGTCCAATTCCCCTGCAATAAGCAGGGACATCTTCAACTGCATCAGGTTGCTCAAAGACCCATCCAATCTGACCTTGAATGTTTCCAGGGAGGGGGCATCTACCACCTCTCTGGGCAACCTGTGACAGTGTGTCACCATCCTCAGCATAAAAAATTTCTTCCTTATATCTAGTCTAAATCTACCCTCTTTTAGTTTAAAGCCATTACCCCTTGTCCTATCGCAACAGGCCCTGATAAAAAGTTTGTCCCCTTCTTTGTCATAAGCCCCCTTTACCTATTGAAAGGCCACAGTAAGCTCTCCCTAGAGCCTTCTCTTCTCCAGGCTGAACAATCCCAACTCTCTCAGCCCCTCCTGATAGAAGAGGTGCTCCAGCCCTCTGATCATCTTCGTGGCCTCCTCTGGACCTGCTCCAACAGGTCCTTGTCTTTCCTGTGCTGAGGGCTCCAGAACGGCACACAGTACTCCAGGTGGGGTCTCAACAGAGCGGAGTAGAGGGCCAGAATTACCTCCCTCAATCTACTGGCCACACTTCTTTTGATGCAGCCCAGGATGTGGTATATGTTCTGGGCTGTGAGCGCACATTGTCGGCTCATGTTGAGCTTTTCATTCACCACTACTCCCAAGTCCTTCTCAGCAGGGCTGCTCTGAATCCCTTCATGCCCCCAAAATGTATTCTAGAACCAAAAAAGTTCAAAATTCAAAAGAATGACTTCCACACAGAGGATGATTGTGTAGGCTAGCGATCTTCAACATGGAAATAAAGACAACTTAATCAAGACAGAAGTCTTCAAAATCATGAGTAGCATGGTGAGCTGTCATTTGTCTTTTCCAGCACAAGAAATCAGGACCATCAAATTAGAGCAGTAGGGGCTGACAAAACAAACAAACAGAAAAAACACAAACAAACAAAAAAAACCCAAACACCACACCAACAACAATAAAAAAAGCAAAATAAGAAAGAAGTTGTGTAGGACCTGTGAAATTCTTTGCTTTAGGAAATTTTGTATGACAAAATGTATTCTGTCAAGAGGTGGCTAATAAGTATTTAGAAGAGAGATTTTCTGAGGATAAGTTAGTGGACAAATACCAGCAGACTTTGGGAATTTTCCAAGCTGAAAATTGTGGGTGCCTGGGAGATTATTAACAGGGGAAAAATTGTTTGTACTCTTCCACAGGTGCTCACTGTGTGTTTATTGTTGGAGTCGAAGCAGTAAGCTGTGGTCTGAACAAGTATGGCTATTCTTGCGTTCCCCCGTAATCCTTCCTTGCACGTAGAACTCCTTCAGCAGTTAAAAGTTAAAAGTTAAAAGTTTGTGCCCAAACCAAACCTTATTCCCTGATGACTAGACAACCGTTTTGAGAACTGGAAACGAATCCCATCATAAGGAGGAGAAAGCATAAATTTTCTGCATCATGTTTAAATGACCTTAGTCACATGCACGAGATCACACAGGAAGCCTATATCCTAACACGGAGCTCAATTTAAATCTTCCAAATCTCAGGATAATTCTTTAGTCATCGCCTGGCAGATTTTGTTAGTGAAGATTCTGTAGAATAAATGACATAATTTTGATACCTGATAATTTTGTAGCCTGAAAGTTGACAGCAGTAAGGGTAAAACATTCTGGTGTCCACCCACATGTTCATTGAAATATGTGTGTGTCAAATGATTCATCTTGATCCTCACAGACTTTTTGATATTCTTGAAAGTTAGAAGATGCATTTGGTTATTTAGAGAATAAAAAACTTTTTTTTTTATGACCAGAAAACATACAGGAAAAAAGAGAACAGACAATGTTGTACCTGTCAGTCTGAAAGAGCAGTTATGGAAAACTTCCTGGTGTCGCCATACTTGGTCTAGGCCTGAAAGCCAAATAGAGACATATATGTTAGCTCTAAAGCACTAGGGGCTCAATTAACAGCATTATAATAGTCACTTGGTCAGTAGCATTTAGAGCAACCCTTATTCAGCCTAATGATAAATTCTCAGCAGTTCTGCCTCAGGAATTCACTGTAAAAGAAAAGCAAAGACTATTATCTCTGGAACAGAATCCAGCTTACTAAAAAATAAATAAAAATAATAACATCATGTTGTGGATGTGAAGTGGTGTTCAGAGGCCTGCATTAAGAATATTTCCCATAGGTACTTTTTGGTCCTTTAAAAATAACCCTACATGTTGCAAGGACTAGAGATAAACTTGTGAATTCTCATAAGTAGTCTGCTGCTCTTCAGACAACCAGGCTGTATACATACTTCCAAAAAATGATCATGCATCATATAAAAATATTAGGTTTTCTTCTTCTCGACATCCATGCAGAAAAGTTTTCCAGGATCTCATTGGTCAGATGATTAGGCGGTTGATAGTCTAACTTTTCTAAATTATGAATGAGTTTGTACTTTAGTCCTTACATTACACTTTCCCAGGCTTCAGCCACTCTCCAGATTCCTGTTACCACTGGAGGATATTGAGATAAGTCAGCTTTGCAGTTTTCTACAACTATAGAATATATTCATAAACATCAGTAAGTGATGGATGGAGGGTCCCATTTACCCTCATTTTTAACAGAAATATTTCATCACTTTCTCCCCACAGACATTAGTACCTTAATATTCACTGTGACTCATTTTAAAGTCTCAGTATGATAGTTATAATCTGAAATGTCTCTGGAATCTCTGTGGAGATCCTTGGATATATCTGTGTAGGGGTCTAGCTGACAGGCGATTTTCTGCATTCCTTTAGGAATTAATTTTGCTCTAGGTGAAAACCAGTTCCTGTCAACATACAGAATCAAGAGGCAATTTATCAAAATATATTTTAAACTTTCTGACATGCCTTCTGTTATGTTTTACCACTTGCCTGCTAGCTCTTAGTTTAATCATAACCTTAGTTTTTATTCGGGCAAATTGTGGTGCTCTATCTTTCCAAGCGCTAGAACAAAGTCCGCCATACTGATTATATCTAACTGACAAATCAGTGACATTTCTTCTTTCTTCAGTGTTCTCAGTATTGGAGTTCATATTAGAAGATGTCAAAACCTTCTTTTCTAGACTCTACTCAGGTTATGGATCCATCATATATTCTAATATTCTCAAAATCGTCCTTAAACATCACAGTGTGATAATGAATAGTTTATTCTTTCTTCATCGATGTCATTATACGCTATTTCTTTCACAATCTGCTTCATGGTAAAGAAGGAAAAAGGGTAAAATCCCAGTGGTTCATTTTTGGTGTTTTTCAAGAATAAAACTGTTTTTCCACCTTGTCAACCAGCAGTGACATTATGCAGTGCTTTAGGAGGTGTTCTTTTTATGGACAATACCCTGGTGACACAAACCAGAGCAGCAATGGCTGCAGCAGAAGCAGCTGAGGTGGTAGCGTATTTTTTAGTGGATGAAACAGAAGAACTTGCTGAACCTGTGAGAATGTGACCCATAGGGGAACTTGTTGCCAACTTTCTCTCTTTTATAACTTTTCAGCTTTCTTTTTCATTATATTTGACATTTTCCTTAGACTAAGTTTTGTTAACTGTAAGAAGCTTATGGCAATGAACAGGAGAAATAGGGTCTGCTCTGATACAGAAAGTAGACAAAGACAATATGCAAAAAGAGCCCCTTTCAAAAGTTGGAAAAGGCATTTGTGAAGTGCTTATTACCCCTCCCTCAGATGCTGGTAGAAGCTGAAGTTCTCCGTTCCTTGCACAATTGCTTATACACAGAATCAAATGTCATTAATTTCTATCCCTAATTAGAGCTGTTTTATTTTTCTGTCTCTACCTTCACTAGACAAATGGTACCAGTCTTGGCTTTCAAGTTAGAAATCACCCACACTCTCTCAGTTGGACTCAACCACTGTCTCTACAATCCAAATAAAAATTGAGGAAAAATGGAAAAATGAGTTACTCAGTAGTGCTTTCACACTAAACCCATTACAACTTTGTTCATCACACATGCTGTTTTAAAGCCAGATTACTCCAGATTAGTAATCTGGATTACTCATCTGAAATCCAGATGAGTATCTGGATCTCATCTGGATGAGACGGGATCTCATCACCCCTGTTCTTAACCAGGTGATGGTGGGGGTAAGTACTGACAGTAGCGGTAGATTCATGTGGAAGGCATAAATGCAGTGCATAGCATTGTGACTGTCTGTGTAAGATTTTAGTAGCTTTGAAATAATTTTAATAGTTTCCCTTTTTAAAATACATTTGGAATTGCTATAGAGATGCTACTAGACCTTGAGAAGTTTGGATGCAGATTTCAAGATGGATTTAAATATCATAGAATCATACAATGTGTTGGGTTGGAAGGGACCGCTAAAGGCCATCTAGTCCAACCCCCCTGCAGTGAGCAGGGACATCTTCAACTAGATCAGGTTGCTCAGAGCCTCATCCAGCCTGGCCTTGAATGTCTCCAGGGATGGGGCCTCCACCACCTCTCTGGGCAACCTGGGCCAGTGTCTCACCATCTTTGGGACTAGAAGGCAACCACTGGATCATTAGGAGAAATCCACCAGATGATTGCTTCCATTTTCAGTACTTTTACATTTGTGATAAATCCTGATGGTAGTGGTAATAGTAGGCAGTAGTGGTAATAACTGTAGCTTTTTGGTATTGAGTTGTTTCTGTGTGGCTGGTAAGGGAGAAGAGGCCAAGCTTTTGTACCAAGCCCAACTTCCTACCCTTTATTTTATGTCTTGCCCAATGTGCAGAAAGATTCTGTGAAAAATCACTGCCACAGGTTGTAATTGATGTGAAATAGAAAAAGAAGTAGCCCTGTTTGCCTCTATTGTGCAGAGAACAGCAACAAGGCTGCCTAATGGGCTTCGCTGCTCTACGTGTTGCGAGCCACACAAAAACTCAGTAGCTGCATTATCGAAACAGGAAAAGTGATGAGACAGACACGCTACCGCCTCCATCTCCTCTCCTTGCTCCCCCCACATATGTAAGCAAACATCTTTTAATGAAGCATTTTTAGATTTCTTCCATCCTTTCATGTCCTTCCTTAATCACACACCAGGCTTTGCTTTAGATCAACCTAAATGGGAACTTTAGAGAGAGAGTTTTCTGACTAGAGAAGAGATTGCTTTGCAGTTAAAGACAGGCTGCTTCAAAAGCAAAACGAGCTCTGTTCTCAGATGTAGAAGATAAGGCAAGAGCATACTCCTAAGCTTGAAATGCTTTTTTTTTCTGTGAATAACTGGAATATTTTCTTCAGCCACTGGTGTTTAGGTTGTGACCAAAGACTAAAACACGTACTTAATTAATGGAAGTTGTTACTTCCATATTTGAAGAAAACCCCAGAATTTCAAAATCAGGTTCATTCTGCAGTTTTTGTGTGATTGCATGAGTTTAATTTAATGCATACAGTTACCTTCTTAGTATATCTACCAAGTGCTTTCAGGACTATTTTACAAAGGAAATAATCAGTTATTTTTGTTATGATTATTTGCAAAGTATATGCAATACTGTTTGCACTGTACAAGTAATGCAACTTCTGTCCTAAGATTTTAAAATCTAATCAATCATTTGTGCCCATTGAACTAGTTACAAGCAAATGTGTTTTCAGTGTTACCGTTGTCTAGCTTGGGAAGTCTTGACGTGGTCTTTTCTGTCCTAACATTTTCACACCCGATCTAATTTAAGATGTACTGAACAAGGAAGTTTATCTAAAATATATTATCTGTTATCTATGTGCATCTATGCGCATCTATGCACGCTTCTTTAAGAAGATGCTCTATATCTCTGCAACAGCTTATGATTATCATGTGATGCAGGAATTACCATGGTAACTACCTGTATGCATTTTTTACTGAACAGCACAATGGGAAGGTAAGAAAACCCGCCTAAGTTGTTGGCAACACAAGTTACAGCTGCCCTTGGTTTGGGTAGCTCAGTCACTCACTGTGATAAAAACATTGTCGTTGTCTTAGGATAGAATGCTTATGTCTTATACATTAGATCCAAAGGAGGCATATTTTATTGGAAAATTGGTTGGACTTCTTGTATATTTGTGATTTATGGCACAGAGGAATATACTTGCTTACGCTTAGGAATGAGAAAGGAAAGAGCTCGTTTGCTCATTTATCTTAATGATAAACTATTAGGCATTTTGGATCCTTCCGTAACGTTCGTGCAGAAATGAACATATTTCTCAAGGAAAGGAATTCATGGATTGATATTCCTTGAGGAAAATATATAAGCAGTGTTAAATCTTTTTTCAGAAATATGAATGCAGAAAATTCAGTAAAATGTTAATTTCCTTATGTAGGATTACTGCGCTTGCTCATGCACTTCTCTTTGAAATGCTACATTTGGAGAGGTGTAGAACCTGAAATGCAGATGATGTTTTTTAGGAGATAATACTTGTAATTAGAAATGTATAGTTCCCTAATAATATAATTCTAATATCCTCATCTGGAGTTCCTGTGTGTGAGTGCTGCCAAGGCAGACAGCAGCAGGATGTGCCATGTAATCTCATTCACTGGCAATTGCTCTGATCCTTCAAGGAGCATTTATTACTCACTCATTGCATGTCTGCAAAGCCAAGAAGTTCAAAGTGGTTTATTGAAGTGCCCAGTAAAATTTTGTTTCTTGCAATTCACTGCTGAAAAGAGAACAATAGAATTTTTATAAGTGGAAAAACAAGTCTGTGCCCTTGAAGGGAGCCTCCGAAATGAGATAGAGAAATATTTTTTCCCATCAAATTATTTAGAGCTCAACATGATGGCTTAGTTTTGAGTCCTGTGAGTTGCTGAACGTCTTCAGTGCCCACAGCCTGGTGTTACAGAAGTCCTGTTTACGGAAATGAGAGTTGTGAAGTGTCACTCCCAGCAGTTCAGCCACAATTTCCAGACTCTGATGAGTCAGTGCTCTGTCGGAATCAAGAATAAAATGTGCTGAAATTAATCGAAGTCCAATCCAATTGGTCCAAGTATATCTGTGTCTATTTTTTTCTTCTTCACTGAAAAAGGTAGCTTAGTTCAACAGTACGTTGGAGCTGGAGACTGGGTTCTGTTGCTAGCTTTGCCAGTAGCCTACTGGGTAAACGTGTCCTGTCCTTCCAGTTTGCTGTGCTTGGATTTTCCCACCTCTAAGAGAGCCTAATGCTTTCCTTTCTCTGTGAAGATCTCTTTAAGAACACTCAGGTGACATATAAACAATGGGTAGCTTGGCTGTCATCATCAAGAAACAAAATATTAGATCAGTTGTATTGCAGCCACATCTTTCTTCTTTGTCATCAGCTCTTCTTCCCACCATCATGGACCCAGACAAGTGAATCAGCCACTCTGCGTGATCACAGAAGTGAGGTCGCTGGACCAGTACCTTTGCTGATCTCTCAGCCCATCACATTCCACATCCTGTCTCCAAAATGCCTGCCAAATGACCGGCCATTTCACATAACAGAGCAACTTGCGTAATGGAAAAGATCCCCAAGGAACATTTTCCAAAAGCAGTATAAAAAAATAAGGACTACTTAACATTTTTCTTGAATATTCCTTTGAGGAAAAACTTTACGATAAATGCTGCATTCACAGTGATTTGTGCTTGTATAAGTGTTTTGTATCAGGATTATCACAATTTCATATCTGCAACTTGAAAGAAATGATAATAATAAAATTTAAATTGCCCGGGTTCCGGAGTTGACACACCTGAACCTAGAACAATTGCCTCTGTGTAAATTCCAAACCTGCAGAGGGTAAAGAAAAGGACAAAGAAAAAATATTACATCTCTCCTGACTTTGAACAGAGATTTCTGACTTTAAAAATGCAATAGCTCTTGCTTCTAGTCTTTCTCCTTGTCAACATCACAGTCTGCCAGCTGCTAGATTTAAAAGCCCCACAAGGCTGCATTATTTTCCAGTACCGAGACATGGACTGACGTCACTCCTTATATAAGACCACAATTAACTGAGTTTTTTCTTGAGTTAGTTCCAGTGATTAAATTAGTTGCATTGACAGTGCCTGCTGCACGCAGTAACTGGCTCTACTCAAGTGTCCCTAGTACTTACCAACGTCTGTTTCTTTTTCCAAACTTGCATTGAATTCTATTTAAAGAAAAAGATATTACTATTAATCTACTAATATTTGTCATCATCTCCTCCCACTCAAGCAGCCTTTCATATAGCTTTTGAAAGTTGCCAGATACGACACTGACTTGTCAGGGGTCGTGACTTTATGCGAAGTTTCTGAGCATCGAGTTACATATGCTACGTGCTAATGCTTTAAGGAGAGAAAGGAAGTTGGATGTGTCTGATGTTTTCTACAGTATTGATCGTTCTCTGAGTGCTGCAGGGACCTCTTGGCAAGTTCAGAGTGATAAAAGAATGTTTCTCTGGATGTAAAAGCTTTTACTGAATATCGGTATAAAATACTGCAAAAACTCATGCAAAAAAGTATTAAAAAATTCCATTTAAGTAACAAATAAGTTAGGACTTCAAATATTTGAAAAAGGAAAATTTAAAACAGCTTTCGAACTCTTAGCGATATTGTCCTTGTGTACATAGTGTGTGAAAAATGAGTCCAAAATGTGTCAAAAGGTGCTCGAAAAATGTTATCGTATACGTACAGAAAGACACACAAATTGACATTTCAGAAGCATCTATAACTCAAGTATTTCCCAAATGTCACGTGCTTAATTAAAATGTTCTTTTAAGGATAAATTTGTGTATATTTCCTTGGTATCAGGTGCCTTTAAAAGGAAAAAGTAAAACTACATTATATTGTGTGAGATTTTAGCAGACCTGTCATGTACAGTGTCAAAGGTCTGTAAATCCTTAGGCAGTACAGAGCTGCCACTAAAAATTCTACGGTCGCATATACTATATGTTGGCATCCTGAAAGGGGCTCAGCCCAAACAAAGAGGTGCTCAGCTTGCTTTTTCTCTTAGTAACGGAACTGTGTTCTGCGAGGCTAGGTAAGAAACGGGCTGCTCTGCGTATGTGCTACATCAGCGATGAAACAATAGAAATGTTTCTGGATGATCTCATAGCATATCCTATTTCCCAGTCTTGAGAGCTACTCCCAGTAGTTTCCACAGGTTCTCTGTGCAATGTCTGATGCTGCTGGGGCGATAGTGCATATCTGTTCCCAGACTGTCCATGTTGGCTAATTATTACTGGTAGCTGTCAGTATTTGTTCCTCAATAGCAAACACTACAACAGAAAAACTAAGATTTGGTAACAATGCACGCTTTGGGGAAATGTGAAGATCATTTATAAACGCAAGAAAAAAAAAAAGGTCTAAAGATTTTCCTCTTCATGTAATTAATGCACTGCCTAATTATAATACATAATATTCATAAAGTTTTCTTTCTGATTATGATTCATAGTCTTTTCTAAAGATCGCTAAATGCTATTTGAGGTATATCATGTGTATAATGACTAAGTAATCTATATTTTTATATATACTCTTTTTTAAAGAGCACTCAACCAAAACTAAAGAAGTGCTGTAAATATCACAGCATTGCTATGTGGTGAAGATCTGTAAGATGCGTTCTGGAGACACAAGTCTGAAGCTAACAACCTTTCACCTCTCCCCATTTCATCTGCACTTTGGCCTCTAATCTGCCTCCACTGGGACTAGTATTCATATTCCAAACCACGGAGCAGCTGTCAGAGAGGTCCCATTATTATCATTTTAGTTTTAAAAAGGCAACTTGCCATAAAACATGCCAAGTATTTTTGAATTCTCACGTGAAAGGGAGTGATGAGTAGCAGACACCCGGTTTGAAGGCACTTCTTTTGTAAGGAATCCTTAGTCCTCTCTTCCTGCTCCAGTGACTAATCCCTCATCCCCCCAAGGCTGAATTTGTCATGGAGCATATGACCGGGGGGAGGGGGAGGAAGCCACGCGTGCGCACTTATTTTTGGTGGTGCAGATTAAAAATTAGGTTGCTATGGATTTGCAAGATCTTTTTATGCCAGAGTCCTGACAGTAAGATTTTGAAACAGGGAAAAGGGAGAAAGATTTGGTTTAAGCAGCTTTTACAGTATAGGGAAAACCTGTGCTTGTGAGAGAATACAAGCGAAACGCCACACATTTACCATATTTGATGTTGAATTGTGTTAAATCTTTAGATCAGGCGATTATTTCTCTTCATACCAATGTAGTCTATCTGAAAATCTTGAAAGGAATTCAGCTAGCCGAAAGCAAAATCATAATAGCTGTCACATCAAGCTCGTATATGATTCTATATCTAATCAACTTGACACAGAGTGGGCAGACTGGCAGCTTCCAGGCATCCCAAATGAAGGACGTGAGACACAAGTCACAGAACTATGCAAAAGTAGGAGTAGCTACAAGTATGCAACTACACTTTCAGAGTTTGACCCATGGCACGTCGTGTTGCCAGCTCTTTATTGCTGTTATCTAATACAGTAGCCACACTGCTGGGTTTTGTTTACTTACAAAAATGTAGCTAATGGCAAATTTTTCTCTTCAAAAATAGCTGTTTAGAGAAAGAGATATTACTATCTAAAAGATGGAGGGGCAACTCAGAAACACCAGAGACAAAGAGATGACATAATTCATGCCTCTAGCATTTCATTCTTTATGTAAATAAAGAACAACATCTTCAAACTATATTCTTCACCATTAGATTGGCAGCTTTGAGACAGAAAAATGTTTTCATATTGTCAGTTGGTATTTATTTTATATTCAGTATTTTCCTCAGTATTTGGATGCCAAACCGTTCTTTGTCAGTTGTACAGTATGTACAATTTTCCCCCTTTGCTCAGAACCATTCATAATTCAGTGTCTGGATTTGACTAACTATATTTCTCATGAATTTAGAAATAAGCGAAATTTCTTATACTCTAGTGGCTCCTTGTGGAGTTGCCTTTTTTAGACTGAACTCCTGCACATCATTCACTGTTTGTTGAAGGGCTTTTTCTACATTTGCTTTAATGCACGTACAGGTTTTGATTCTTAAGCAAATAGCTATGAAAGATAACACAGATATTTGAAGACAGAAGTCCTTTATAACGTAGTTCAGCAGTATCATTATTTTCACTTTCAAACTGATTTGTTTCTGGGAATTTTGCCTGACATTTTTTTTCAACATGTGTTAACTCATAAGAAATGCACATAAAGAAATCTTCCAAAATTTAAATGGCAGATGTATGGGGGGTGCTCTTACTCTTATTGAACTGGCCTGAATCGTCTGAAGACAGTAGGGCTACTCTACCAAAGTTGGCCAACTGTCTCTTTGCAACCCTGTTGCTTTGTTACTATCAACGTATCCCATCCACTTCTGTCCATTTCTGCAATATACACGACAAAATGAAAACATTCTTTCACACAGTAAGAAGCAAACCGTACAGAAATTGATAATTAGTTACTTAGACAATTAAATCAATATGCAATAATTTAAACTTTGAAATTTTTGAAAGCATGCTTTCAAAGATTTGGGCTCTAGAGTACCTTGGACAATCATTGTATTTGTCCACTGAAACTCATATGCACCACTTCATGGTACTCAAATGCACAAGTATGTAGCTGCATGCACTGAAATTGTGGCCAGCAGGAGCAGGGAAGTGATGGTGCCTCTGTACTCGGCACTGCACCTCGAGTGCTGTGTCCAGTTCTGGGCCCCTCTGTACAAGAGGGACATTGAGGTGCTGGAGCGTGGCCAGAGGAGAGCAACCAGGCTGGTGAGGGGTCTGGAGACCAGGTCATATGAGGAGAGGCTGAGGGAGCTGGGCATGTTTAGCTTGGAGAAGAGGAGGCTGAGGGGAGACCTCATTGACCTCTACAACTACCTGAAAGGAGGCTGGAGAGAGGTGGGTGTTGGCCTCTTCTCCCAGGTGAATAATGACAGGACCAGAGGAAATGGTCTGAAGTTGCGGCAGGGGAGGTTTAGGTTAGATATTAGGAAGAATTACTTTACTGAAAGAGTGGTCAGGCACTGGGACAGCCTGCCCAGGGAGGGGGTTGAGTCACCATCCCTAGAGGTGTTTAAGAAACGTCTAGATGTGGCACTGCAGGGCATGCTCTAGTGGCAGAGATTGTAGGTTGTTTGGTTGGACTCGATGATCTTAAGGGTCCTTTCCAACCATGAAGATTCTGTGATTCTGTAATTCCCTATGGGGTTCCAGCTCATGGAGAATCCCTGTGAAAAACATTCCATGGGTGGTGTGGCTGCTCTTATTGACCTCATAAAAGGGCTGGCATATGAGTAGATGAGGTACAAGAATTTTACTATCCAAATGGTCCTCTGGACTAAGGAATCAAATGAAATTGAGATTATAGGTCAGGACTAGTAATTGCAGGTTGCAGATTTGGGTTGATGGAGAGTGAGGCAAGGAACACGGGCTGGGGATGGGCCACTACAGTTCTCATGAGAAGTTGACTAACTCATTACACAGAAAACAGTTTCTACAGATGAATAAAAGTGACTTGTCACATTAGTTGAAAAATGTGCGATGACTGAGGCAGAAGACTGCTAGCAAATTACTTGCAAAAGGAGAAGACTTTTTATTTGAGGTTGTTGAATGCCAACCCAATCAACAGATTTTCTTTTTTCCTTATTTGGTGCCATTAGAGCATTTCTAACTGCAGCTGATATGGGAGGCTGTATTATAAACTTACGTAGGTTTTTTTATCACCAATTGTTCTGAAAAATCAGGATTAAAAACTCTCAAATTAGTGCCCTATAAATTAGTTATAATTTTCATTTTTTGATCTAGTTCTCTACCTAAGCATGCAGTCAAGACCCTCTTATATTACTTAGGGGCTGAGGAAATGTGGATCAATGTCAGAAGCACTAGGACACTGTAGTCATGAGTATTACCAAAGAATAAACAAGGAAATTAATCATTCTGTCTCCAAATCAGGATTTAAATGGGGTGATAACATTGAACAAGGAGGAGAAAACAACATATTCAATAGCTGCTCATTAGTTTATGTTATCCATTTGTGTACTGAGTGACACGGAGGTCTTGTAGAAAAATACATTAGTTCGTTGTACATTGCTTGAGAATGTACGTGGAAAAGGAGCTGATTAGGGTCGTAACTGCAGATTTTAATTCTGATGTCTCCTAACTGTTAATACTTGTCTTTGCAATCTTAAATCTTTATACACACATACATAGGTATATCCATATAAACTTAGAGTGCAGCAACCAGAATTTTTAGTGAGTGTATGTTGCACATGCTCAGTTTGGTGTCTGAGCATCGTCTGGCGGCGGTAGAAGGCAGGAGGAATGACAAGGAGGGTTTATTCTTCTGTCTGTGAACTTAAACCTGCTTAAGCCTCAAGAGAAAAAGGACAGAGGATTTTCTGATTTTCTGTTCTTTAAGGTATAATAAATCTAACAGTACTAAGTAGTGAGGTAATTGTCAATGTTAATGCAAAAATCATAACGAGAATTTAATTAGCATTAATACAGTTTTTTAAGTGGCAAAGATGAACAAATTAGAACTGTTATTTCATATAGACATCTTCATTTCTCCCGTTTAATATGCACATTATATCATGTTTTTTTGTGTCATATCAAAATGGAGGGTCATCTAAAACATGTTGCCTTTAAAAACAGTATAAAAATTAATTAGTAAGAGAGGATCCTGCGGAAAGATGATGCTTGGTAAAGTCTGGTTTTGCTTACCTGGAAGCGATACCTAATGATAAAGTGTGACATGAAATCTGTGCTGGCAGCAGAGACGATCAGGCTCCTTATTTTAAACAGTTTATGGCCAAAGCTGTTCTTTGGAAGTGTTATTTTCTCATGCCGAAGGGAAGAAAGGAGCAGGACTGCAGCAGCGCTGCCCACACAGCTGCAACGGCACCGTCTCGGAGGAAGCTTTCAACGGAGCTACAGTTCTGCTGCCATACGATAGGAAATGTCATATCACAGGCTCAGGGAGGTGAGGGAGGAGAAAGGAAAAGCAGAAAGGCATTGTCAGTATATAATCATATGCTAAATTACTATTTTACTACCATAAAATGTCAGGCTTTTTCATTTTTACTATACTTTCGTAGTAAAGCATTTTATCTGCTGTAAATCAAATATTAGCATATAGCTAAATTTACCCCAGGCCCTGCCTTCTGTCAGAGCTGTTACTGGCAATCTCAGTTCTTTCTACAGATACAGAATAATGAGAATGATTTCTGCAAACCGAAGTGTTCATTTGCAAATGCCTTATTAGGAATATAATGCCGATTTGTTTTCATACGTTCAATTAATCACAAGAACAACAGAGGACAAATTAAATTTGTTTTTCTTTTTATTGCATACAAGATAAAGAGTGCTTTAGAGATTAACTGCAAACCTGTTCTAATTAGTGCCCAAAAGCGGATCAATAATTCATCTGTATATATCTTCCTGTACTTTGCTAGTAATCACAAATTAAATTAGTGGCCACACACAACAAATGAAATGAGGGACTCCAGCATTTTTCCCTGGGAGATCCACACCGTTTCACTGCACAGGGTCTCAGCGGGTCCTAACACCGCTCATTCAGGCAACAGAAGCAAAGTCACACTTAACACCATGTCAGGCTTCAAGCTACTCTATAAATACTTTTTGTCCGTATAAACTCTAACATATGCACGTGAAAAGCATTTTTAAAAGAAACTTTAGCTCCTAATAAAAATTACATAGACCTTTTATTTTGGAAGGGATTGAGGTGTCCCAAAAGTGTTTGAATGCATAACGTGTCTATACTCTGTTATTAAGACAGTTAACTTGCAAACATCAACAATACGGTTTTGCTAATTGATTTTTTTGTCTTTTCTGATGTTTGGGTTTCCAGCCTGTTTTGATGGTGACCTTTAAATCTCTCCCCTTAGTCAGCTGGAGGATTCTTTTCTGACTCAATCTTTCTCACGCTTTCCTGTTTCTGTATGCCTTTTTGACTATTTTTATGAGATTATTCCAGGATGAATCATGTGATTTGTGATTTCACTGCAGAAAAAGAAGCCAAACTTGCTTGAAATGAAAGAAACAAGCAAGGAAATAGTAATCCCACAGGGACTGATTAAGTCATGCCACTAACATGTTGCTGTTAATCAATTTACATGTGAGCGACTATTTCATTTTTATAACATAATAGAAAGTGATAGATTCACAAGACAATATGAATCAATAACAAAAGAGAAAATAAGCATTTCCAAGCAATGCCTCCAGGTTCACTTATTAGTCAAAGAGGATATTTTTTCTGATGACATAATACCTCTAGGTTGTATCCTTTGTTATTTTATGGGGTTGTCTTTCTTGTGTGGCTTACCATTGTCACTACTGACAGAAACTTAGGTATGTGTTAAGGTGTATTACCTAACTGATGCTGGAATCAGAACATCTGGAACATCTGCCATTTGGGCGCCGTGGAAGGCGGACACGGATACATCACTCGGTGACCAGGAGCTATACCTTCCCCGGTTCTACTCTGTGTCAGAGACATCATTTCTCTTTGCTTCAAATGCTCTTACCAACTCATGCTAAGTAAACAGAAGAGATCAGGAGATTACGGAAGATCAATGCCCTGACGGAAGGATTTGAACATTTGCCCGGCATATGAGAGGCTTCCATTTGAGGCTCTGACTCTCTGCAGCAGCAGCAGCCATAGCCCAGGACTACTCTGGGCTTTTATTGCGAAGTCCTGTGAAGATAAACCTTTCATTCTGACAGAGAACCAACAGATGTCAAAAGTTTTGAATTTGAGGAAAATACAGCTAGGGCTTTCTCTCTGCTCCAGTTCTTCCATTCTGTTATGGAAGAATATGGGAAATATAGATTCTTCTATATATAAACCCCATAAATTTTCCCGTATAGAAAGAATATTTCTAGATAGAAAGAATATTTCTATTACGGAATAGAATTCTATTCTATTAAAGAATAGAAAGAACATTTCTATATGGGAAAATAGACTGAAATCTCGTGAGAAGCAGCACTGCAGATAATCTCCTGCCTGGCGGTGGCTGTTCCAGAACAAAACTTCAGCACGCGCAGTGTGGCTGTTACGTCGGCCTGACAATGGCAACTTTGAGAAACTTGGTTTATCCTCCTTGTATTGAAGTCAATGTCTTCAAATCACATTGCCTCCCTAGGGAGCAGAACTGGGTATTTTGCTAGAGGATAGGGCCCAGTTCTCCAAAGTTTCACAATCTGTGCATTAAAGTATCAGTTAGAGAATAGATCTTACATGAGTGCCAATAATTAAATGTTAAATAGTGCTGGTATTCCCACCCTACAGCAATTATTTCAGCTTGTAGGTTTTCTGCTAAGCAGTTTTTGTGTCCTCTCGTGTCAAATTAATGCACAAGAACAAATAAACCACTCATGGCCCAAAGGATTGTATTCTAAATAAAACATGGAGTATTTACATTTAGTAATATAAACAGTAAATTACAGTTACAATAAGGCTGGCATTGAATGAACAAGTTTCTAGGCTAATAAAGACATTCTAAGGCAGGAAAATAAATGAACTAGAAAATGCTTTTTAAACATCTGCCTGTTCTTTTTACTCATGTGAAACACAGACACAAAAAAATTGCCCTTTGAAATAATTGGCCTAAAGAGGTAATTCTGGCTTCCTACATTTTCATTTCTGTCTCATTCATTACTGAAATGTGTTCAGTATATAAAAAAGATTATTTGATTTGACAAGAAAGGTGTATTGATTTATGAAAAAGTCAAATTTTAAGCTTCTCAGCATGACCCAGACAATATCTGAAAAAGAAATAGAGATGTAAGAGAAATAGGGGAAAAGATCAAAAATATATTTCCTGGAACACAACTTTTGTTTAAAACATTTAATTTATTTAATTGCATTTTAAAAATATTTAATTTTCAGAATTTTAACATATTTTAATTTTCATGTTAGAGCTAAAATTCTTTTGGAGGATGCATACATGCTTGCTATATGAATTAGCTCTTCTTTTGTACTTTTGGCTGAGATTATTATTATTATATTTTTATTGTTCAGTGCCATATGTCGACATTCATTGGGATTTGCATGTTTGTGCAATGGAGAATACTAACTCAGAGAGCATGGTCAGTCCACTCTTCATAGTCCCGTCCTATTATACACCATCCCAGTGCCAGGCAGGGAATAACTGTGGACCATTGTCTCCAGGAGTCCTAAAGCAGAGCTAGATGGTCAGTCTTCACCTTCAGTGCTGCCTTCTGATTTTCTGTGTAAGGTTTGTACATGCTGAGAGGCATCTTTCCATACATCACATTTAATTTGGCGCTTCATCTATACAGGGTAAACAGTTTGTGCTTTATTGATCCTATGATCAGACATAACTGCACAGAAAAAAAAAACAGCTGAGAAAAAAGTTGAGCTTTGCTTGACCTTGTCTTTATTTGATTCCATTTTAATTCCAGAAAGCAACATTTACAAAATGTAAAAGAACATTGTATCTTTCCAGATTAAAACAGAAAGCGGTTCTTTTGATTTTTCTGATATTTACCTTGAAGGAAATTATCATAGCCTCCTCATAAATTTATTTAGTTCATGGCCATCTATGGCAATTATCCAGTGTTGACACATTTAATTGATTATCAAGACAAATGCTAATTAAATGGCAATCTTCCAATTTTAACAACGCTATCCTTTATTTTTGAAATGCTTTCTCATCTCGTTCATTTCCTGCTTCCAAGCATCACTTTTGCTTTTTGTTTACATCAGTGTTTGGCATAATAGTGGCCTTTCTCTTTCATTTACTGACCTTCCCAGGTGCTACAGAAGGGTGGAGAGAAGTCAATGAATAGGGCTACTGTACCTGTGTCTGGATTCTTCTACACCCAACTCCTTGTATCACATAGAAATATTTTCCAAAATATGAGGAATTTTTTCCTCTCTCTGGATACTTGGACATCCAGCCATCCACTCTCATCTTCTGAACATTGATTTAAACCAGACACTGTTTGTGTGGACCTTGACACATTTTTACAGTGCACGTGCTATTCATCTGCATGGCATGGAAATAGTAAGTCCAACATTTCCTGGTATCATTTTTACCGTGGATGTCCTACGCAATCAGTTCAGATTTTTCAGTAAGTGTGACAATCAGGAAGCTTGAAAACCCTGCCAAGAGGACTGCAACCATTCAAATAAATGAAAGAAATTCCATTCTTTAAGGAATGCTCTTTTTCATACTTCTTTTTCAAGAGAGAACAGAGATGGTCTGAAAAAGTACATTCTGAATTCAAGGAGATCCCTTAAATTGGGAAATTCTATTAGGCTATTCATACCTCTAGAAATATTTATATCAACTTAAGTACTAAATACTAAGTTCCTGCTATGGGGAAAATAAATATTAGTTTATTCTACATATGTGACCTGGAAAATGTAATGCTGGAAGTGTCAAGATAAGCAATACAACACCAAGTGTTTCCTGCCAATATCCCCATCCAGTTTTACAGAGCTTTTTTAGGTTGCTGTTCTGAATTTCCCTCAAACTACCGGACTTCAACATCTTCTCAGAGAGAACAAAAACAACCAAACCTCTTATGTATGAGTTAAAATTTTTATTACTTGTTGCTGATGACCATGCTTATTGCAGAGTTTAACGGTTTTGAGAGGAGACTTACGTAGGTGCTATTGGAACTTGCTGAGGATACATTAGGATTTTGATCAGGTCAAAAGAGAACTAAAATCTTTCTGTGCTCCAACTATCTGTATATTATGTACACATATATATGTGCATATTTTATGTACATGTATGTGTATGTATATGCAAACCTAGAAGAATACTCTAATATGGTTCATGTTAAATTTTAAGTGAAGTTTTACAATTCGATTAATTTTAATAACCATCTTTTATGTGGGTGGCTGCTGTCTTTCTCATATAAGATATGTTTACCATTTGAAATAAAATTGTTCCTCTTACTGATTAAGTTAGCCAGTTTATTTTGTTAGGTTGCTAATGACGTGTAATATCTGTATATTCTGAAAGAAAAGCAGTAGAGAATGTAAACTTGGACATGTATAAATCATGTATTTCATTCAAGGTGTCACAGTCAGAGTAGATGTGATTGAATTCGTACTACTTAGTATGAATTGGGATCTTTCTAAATCAAATACAGCTGTACTGTTTGTCCATGTCATCCCATTCGCTATTCTTTGTGCACAGAACGTGCCATTTGATCCTCAGGGTACAAGCAACACCTTGTCATCAGCTCCTTGTCAGTCGTACAAGGTTGTGTTACTCTTTACAACGCCTTGATCGCCGGTTTTGCAAACCATCAGTTTTCACCGCTGACCCTGGTTAGTCTAAAGGTCAAGAACATCATTTGCTTGCATGCTTTTGTGAGCAGACAGTATTGCCATTGTGCAACAGTGCCCAGCCAGAAGTAGTGTAAAGATATGTCAGTTCTGAAAAGCTGGTTTAAGTGCAACTAAAAACTGATCATCTCCAGCAGAAGGACTGAGGACAGTAATACCAGCTTCCATCACACAGCGAAGACAATCTGTGGTGGGTGCAAGGATGAAAACTGGATACAGTTCCATCAAGACACATTGACAAACGAAACATAGCTCCTCCTGGAAAAGGAAACTGGCACAATGGGTATATCCATGATGGCAGAGTACATCTGTGAGAGAGACAGACTTTAAGTAGGAATGCAAAACCTACTACTAATGAAGCAGTATGCTCCGATAGGTTTAATGTCCTGCCCAACCTGTCAGTATGTTTCATTGTATTTTAAGATAATAATGGTGGGATCATTACGCACTGTTGTGCTTCTTCGGCTACCGGCAACGGTGCTTAGTTTCAGGAGTGTGAATTGACCATATGCACTTTCATGGCGTGAAGTCTCGCAAGTCTCCTTGGACTGTCACTGGTGCATCATGGAATGCATCCAGCAGGGAGAGCAGGAAGGGTTGAGGGAAATAAGCCATATCTAAGGGTGACCCAGCTGCTGGCTGTGCCGTTATTGGCCAGGGTGCAGTCCCACAGGGTCTGAGCAACGTGAGTAGATCAGGGTGCCACCGACGGTCCCAGAGACAGCAAGGAAGGATTCAGGTCCAGCGTCCATCCAGAGAGCCCTCTCAGGAGCAACAGGAGGTGGGCCAAAGGCAGGACTGAAGACAAGGGTACAACATAGATCCAACTTACAATCAGCAGACAGACTAGAGACAGGGAAGCCCAGGCCTGAGCTGAAATGGGGCTCCTGAGCCATGGCTGGGGGTGCAGGTGGGGATGCCAGGGCAGGATGCTCAGGGCAATTAAGGCCTATAAGTGCCCTCGTGGCCTTGACAGAGAATTGTGTTAGAAACAATGTTAAGACAAAGTAGGTACAGCCAAAACGTGGTAATCAGCTTCTGAGCCAACTTTTGATCATACCTGAGACTCAGAATAGGGACCAGATATTTAGGACTTCATATTCAGTTTTTTTCTCCCACTACGGCCATGAGCAAAAGCAAGGAATTTTGGCAGCTCTTCTATAAGCCTTTTCTTCAATTTCCTACAACACTTTATTTCCTGTAATTTCTAACTTTTCTTTATATTTTATGGTTAACATCATATCTGCCTTTCATACTGTTTCTCTAATTGAGAAAGGGGGACATAATGTTTCTCTTTCATATTTATTCTCTACTTAATTTCTTATAGATAAGAGCCTGCCAGAGGTTGGACTGTCACTCAAAATCTCATATTGTTTTCTGATGCCTCACCTGTGGCATTTGAGAGAACGTGGCTTCACCTACAACAAAAATTGCAAGGATGATATGTTTCTAATGTTAAAAGCGTTACCAGGGAGGCATTTGCCAACAATCATTTTGTAATATTAATTCTCAAATATGGAAGATACCGTCTAAGCACTTGACCTGAGTGTAAGTACATCGGCTTCAGTAGTTGTATGTATGTGAACATGTAACACATTTCACTCTTTGCCATGCTTTGGGTTACAACAGAGTGAAAAACTCTGAAGCAAAGCCGGAATAGCAACATCACACACATTAGCCGGATCAGAGAGGATATACATGGATAATTAAATTAAATTAAAATATCTGACAGTAGTTCTAGGTCCTTTGATTATTTATTCTTAAATCTCCCAATGAAATGAAAATTGTTCAAGCAAAAAACACAGACAAATTCAAAATAAGTACAAAAGCAGCTGCTGTCAATAGTTAATCTAGACTTAGACTAGCCTTCAAACTCCACAGCTTATCCTAAAGGGAACAAAACATTTCGTCTTTCAGAGGCAGCAACTAAGACTGTGATGTTATCTTTCTAACAGTACGGCTTTGAACTGTGACATTTATTCTGACTTCCATATTCATTCCTATTCCTAGCTTCATGCTGAAAGAGGACTTCATTCATATTTGCAGATATTCTTTTGTCACTGTTATTCAACCTTTACCTTGAGGCTTTCTTTTCCCCCATAGAAAAGTGGTTTTATGAAATTTGGTCCATTGAATTTCACGATCACTTCTGAGAGCAAAGAGCACTTTATGATAGCTTTATCTCTGCAACAAAGAGTACGTGTTAACAGAAGGGATCTGACCAATGCCGATTCAAATATTTAAAAAGTTGTCACTGCTTGAGTGATACCATCTATGTGAAATCATTTGAGGACATAAAGGTGAACATTTGAGGTGATATTCTAGCCCACGTAAACTCAAAGCGGTTCTAACAATTTTGTGGAGTCTGGATTCTGCCTTTTCCTTTTACTTATTTTTCTTCACTTAAAAGATAACTAACTGATAGAGAAAAACGTAAGTAACAATTCCTTTCCTTTTTTTCAACATAGTAAGTGAGCAGAGAGTACCAGATAGGGGAACAGAACAGAAATAGGTGACAGGCCAAAACGAACAAGTGACTGTGAACACAGTCTGATGATAAAGGGGGATGATTTGAGCTGCTAAGAGTTCCAACAGAGGAACACTGCGCCACGCAAGTGCCACGCATCCGCAAAGCTCCTCTTGGAGTCTGAGTGCAGAAGAGAAACCTCTGGGAAAACAGGGCACCGTTCAGAAGTGGTTTAAGAGGTATGTTTTCAAGCTACTTTATACAAATGAAAGGGAGAAATATAAACAAATTTACTGAGAAGAAATATCAGAGTTTAGATGAAGGATCATGTCCCCTCAACTCTCCTTCTCTCCTTTTCCCAAAAACGGATCCAGCTGTTCCTGCTTGTCTTCACTTTATCATCCCTTTCAAGAACCTTATTATTTTCTCCATTTCACCTCTTCTTTCTCAGTTATGTTCCTGACATTTGGTTCTTATAGTTTTCTGTGAATAGGGGTCTGTGAAGAGGTAAAAATCTTAAAACCTGTCATGCTCTTCCTTCCCAGGAGAACAGGTTTTTCTGCACTGCCATTTGAAGAGGAAGTAAAGGAGTCAGAGCAGAAGCAGAGGGCTAGAAAGAGAATTGTGGAGGACCTTAGAGTGGTGTGGTGCTTAAAGGCAATTGTTGAGTTTCCTACCAAGTTGTGCATGGCTGAACCGTGCAATGTCTAATGCCTGGGTTAAAGTCTCTCCTTTGTTCTAAGTAATTAAAAGGTGTCAAGCTAATAAGAAAAAAAAACACCTGTATTTAACAAAAGAAAATTATTGAAACAATTTCAAAAGATAGAGAATCTCTAAGATTAGACTCAAAACTGAGAAGAATTGATTTTGATTTTGTTAATTAGTTTTCATTTTCCGAGCTGTCCACTTACCATGCTAAATACAACCGTAGTGTTACAGCCCCCATTTATCCCACTTTCGAATCTTTCAGGAAGTTTCCATGGCAACATCACACCAGTCCATCAAAACAATTAGCAGTAACTTTGTGTGTTACCTGACTCAGCATCTCCTGACAAACAGTCTATTGGTGAGAAACACTGGGCCCTTACTGTTCTATCTGGTGTCTTGCAGCCTTTTGTTCAGGTTGGTGTTTCTACATTCTTCTACTTTGTGCACGAAAATTATGGAAGAGTAAAACTTTTTTTAGAAAAAGACTTACTTTTAATATAGGATTTGTTGGATTTACTGATTCCTCTAGGGTCTATCCAAAGATGGACAGAAAGTAACATTATTTCAGTTTCAGTTAAGGAGCAAGAAAGGAAAAAAATTCCAAGAAGAGCAGTCCATGATGCTTTTCATTTTCTTTAGAGAATGCTAATTCATGCCAGCTCTTTAGCTAACACAGATTAGTCTGGTTTTTTTCCCACCATGCTGCATTGGCTGGCACATTGATCCTCCTGCTCCCTTCTCTTCCACGCCTACTCCAGGCATCCTTATGAGAGGAGGAACAGCAATTTAGAGTTAGGTGACTCTCCCACCACACATCTGTGGATGGTTGGAGGAGAGAGTAGACAATGCAGGATACTGGGGGGGTATTCAGCACAGCTCCCAGCTGCGACATGAGATATTATCTCCATGTTGATAGCAGAATTTGTTCTGCAGCGACTATAATTTTAGTCACCTATATCAGAGCACATCTAAAAGAAAATTACAAGAAACTGTAATGGTCCTTTTTTTTATATAAAAGGATAAATAGAGCATTTTATTAACACTTTTTGCAGCAACAAAAGTGACACAGTCCACATCTTTTTTCATTAAACACAGCAAAAGCTATGGTCACATTTTACATCACTTTGAGGCACAAAGCAAAATACTTTTTTCTTAAGGTCAAGGTATGATTTGCATTAAAAAAAAAAGGAGGAGAAGAAGAAACAATCCTCAAGTTGTATATTGCGGTAGCAGGGTTTCCAATCACTAGCACAATACAATGAACAGACCAAGAATCCAGAATGGATTATTACATACAATAATAATCATTTGATTGAATTAAGAAATGGATCATTGTTGTCATTTTAGAGTATTAAGAAGTGGTCTGGTGTTGCTAACTTCAGTTGGTTCAGTTTGGTTTAATCCCAACAACCCCGAATATATACAACAAGCTAAATGAAGGTTAATATATAGTCTAGAAGATTATGCACTTCGTAATGCATTGCACTTATTGCTTGGTACACTAATGTTGCATTCACTGTTGAGTTATGCTAAAAAGACAAGCGTGATGCTTGTTGGCTTCTTTTAACCCAACACTAGTTATTTACCACTTTGGTTTATTGTGAGTTTATATGTTTCTCTTATTCAGTGTCCATTATTATTAGGTTTAATCGAAAGACAAATACATTTTGTTTATTTCAGGGATTTCTAAAATAGCAACATTTTCTATAATTACAGTATCTTCAATAAACTTATATCTATGTATACAACTGTGGCACGATGTGTAAAAATATGAAAGCTATTAAGGGAAGAATAAGGGTTAAATTATTCTCTGTTTCTTCTATTGGTTTCAAAATATTCTGCAAAACAAATACATCCTTTTTCATAGGGCTACTTGCTCATAGTAAATTTCTCTTTGGAATTTTGTAAAAGACTATATCTTTTTCTATGTTATATTGGGTTTTTCTCTCTCTCTAAAGACACCAGTAGAAAGTTGGTATATACTGTAAAGAATAGAATAATAAAGCTTGTTTTTTGATAAAGGGATTTGACAGTCTGCATGAAAAGTCAGACTTAACATTATATATTGTTTTTCTATTAGTTGATAAATGCAGGGAAGAACATGACAATGCCTATAACTTCATAAGATTCTGTAAAGAACAGAAATAAGAATTTGTGCCCAAACATTCAGTATAAAACTCCTAAATAATTCCTTTATTCATCACAGAGTAGCCTGCAGCATGTAATCACGATAAACATACAATATGCCCTATTTGTTCTTTAGGCTTGATACAATTACCATTAAAGGAACTGGATCAACCCTCTGTAAATGCCTAAGACTCAACCTTTCTTCTTTAAGAAAGTTCTTGTCTTAGACTTAACACACAATTCCTACATTGCACTGAGTAAACGCGTGTATTTAACACAATCTCTTTCAATACAGTGTAACAAATATATAAGTGCATTTTTAATGATCAAGTAATTTTGGCTTTCTAAAAAGAGCATTAGATGTGCCAACTTGGTTGCTTAGTTGTGCTTTAATCGTTAGTTATGAGTTTTAGCTCTTGTATACTGTAAGTATCTAATTGCCTCTATAGTTTTGACCAGTAAACCCTTAAAACTCTAATGTTTATAGAACAAATATAACCTAATGAAAGTGATGACATGTCACAACTCATACAGATTGCACTTTGATGTATTTTTTTTACAGTAAGACCTTCCTGTTTGATATGTGTTTACATGTTTATACCACATTTTATTTCTGTGTGCAAACAATCACAATGAATTTAATCACAAACACTACAAAATATAACCAATATTTAGGTTTGTTATGAATAATCTCCTTCCTTGTAGTTGTATGAGTCTTGTACTTCCTCTTGTACAAATTCCTCTTTTTTCTCCCAACCATTAGGCCAGCCACCGTTGACCTGGGTTGTAGCACCATAAGACTTGGTGGTACCATAATTTACATAATTCTGAGTAATGTCCCCCGTCTCTTCAGCAAGTTCATCTTCATGGATAAAGCCACATTTCTCTTCACTTGTCTGTTCAGGGTCTGCCCAGGGTTGTTTCTCTCCTGAAGCAAATATGCCATAGAAGATAACACCTCCGTAATGAACTAAAGCAGCAATGAGGAAGACATACTGCCACTCTTCACGTGTCTGTAAAGAAGAAATTTGCTAAATCAGAGCAGTGCACAGACTTATCTAGCTCTTCTGAGCTGCAAGATTTAAATTAGGGGTTGAGCTGAGATAGTCAGCACAGCTAAAATGTTTAAGTGTCCAGTTTCCAATTATTTATGTCCATCTTCCTTTGAAAAATCACTATTCATTAGCCTACAAAAGCATTGACCTGGTGAGCATATAGTGAAGCATGCTTCAAATTTGCAAGTTCCTGGATGCTATTCCCTGGAGGTCCTAGATTCTAATACAGATAGCCTGGCAAGTTGCACTATGGGAAGGTCTTTTTCTTGAAAATCATAGTATTAAACCGAAAGATTTGAAAACTGTATTGCCGTTTACCTTGTTCTTTGTCATTGCTCCGACAATTATAGGGCACACCATTCCAGACAAGGTCCCGACTCCATTAGAAATCCCCATTAAGATGCTGGCATACCTTGGGGCAATGTCTAAATGGTTGACATTGAATCCTGCAATACAAAGGTCAGCAAATATTCATACCGAAGGCAGAGCATTACTTCAGTTCTGAAAAGTAATGCTATCACCTGACAATTTTACTATGACGCATTTGGGCTGCTTAATTGCATTTCTTTTTCTCTAAAAGGCTTATAATGCTTAAATATTCCTACAGAGACTCTGGGTTTTCATTTTCTTTTTAAAATGTGTTATAAAAGGATACCAAGTGTATTTTCTTCCTAAAACTACAGTTTTTTTAAAAAATCTCAGTAGTGACTGGGTGGAGTGGAGAATCCAGAAGATATTTAGGCAGGGAGGAAGTTCGCATTTTGCGATGTCATTCATGACCATTTCATGCTGTAAATAACATTCTTCCAGCTCGTACCACTTTCCTTTCCTATTGCCCACCTTTTTCCTTTTGCCACACAGTCCAGCAGAAGGGAGTTCCCTTCTGTTCTCGAATGGTAAAATGAAGGGATTAAACAAACAGTATCTATAATTGATTTATTAATTATTGTTATAAATATTTGTTTGTTCTCTTGCATTTCCAGCAGCTTAATTCTGTTGAAATTAATGCAGTAACAATTTAAATAATCTTAGAAAAAACACGTGCTTCTCTGAAGTGACAGAACACGTTGTCCCCAAAATAAGGACTTGAGTAAGTGAAAACAGAAGCCAAATCTTTGGCTACAGAAAGAAGATAGAAGGGAAAAGGCAGGCAGTATGAGATGGATAACCATCAGAGAAAGTGCAATGCACGTTTCAAGTGGTACAAAACAGGTATGACACCTTGCAGAATATGTGGGATTAAGGACAGATTTGGTTAAGGAGAGTTTAGACGTTTGGCACAAAAGAAGAGAGAGCCTGTTTTAGACATAAGGAACCAGCATGGGAGAGGATACGAAGATCACAGTGGGAAAACAAGGGAAGGCCAGGTGACTTGTCTTTGGGAAAGGCAAAGGCAAAGGGGTGATATATCAGCAGGAAAGGGGAAGAGCTGAATTTTAAATCAGAAAAAAATTGCTGGTAATTAGACCCCAAAGTAATAAAAAAATGCCACACTAACAAAGCATTAACTAATATAGAGTGGAAAAAAAATAGTAAAATGCCTATATTTAAACAAAGACATGTAAATTTAGGTATCATTGTATAATATCAGTCCATTTTTGTTATATGTTTGATTTCAAGAAAAATCTATGGTGTACATCAGCACCTCACTGAAAAGAAAGTCTAATTTTCTGCAATGAACGTGGAAAAGACTGAAGTATTTGATCAAAAATAATCTAATATAAAAGATGTGGTACTGATTGTACTTTCCTTTGTAATGATCATAAATAACGTTATTTAGAATTATGAGGTTTGTTTAAATTACTATCAATGAATAAAAACCAAATGAGAAGTTCTATCTCTTAAGATAAAACAATTTACTAATACCAGTAATACAATCTTACCAGAAATGGCAAACCCACTAAAGCCTACAGCAAGCACTAGGAATGAAATAGCCACTCCTTTACTGTGAGAATATCCCACCACGAGAAGAAGAGTTGCTTCCATACCAAAACCTGGGGAAATCATAAAGAAAACCAGGCATCAGATTTCATTCCCTCTCAGATATTGCAGGCTTTAGGATATGGTAATATTCCATAGGAAGACAGAGGCAAAACATTACCTCAGACTGGAATATAATCAGGTATTTCTTTCATCCCTAAAACCCACTTCCTGCGATCTCAAATAATCCTTATTTTATTCTTTGTATGCTAATTTATTGTTACTTCCTCTCGATTTTAAGATGAAAATAAATATCTGTGATTTGGTTAGGTCATTCCAGCCAACCCTAATGGGAATATACACTAAACCTGCTTATGAATTTTGCAGCCCTTATCACAGCCAGGATCCAGCTTACGTGACGTTAAGCTCTCAGAAGGCAGATGCGCAACCTCAGGTAGTTTTCTGGGCTCTCTTTAGATGAGCTAAGATTCAGTAAGTAGCTAAGGGCAGGCAAATTAGCCCCAGAAAGCTCATCTATTTCTTTAACAGTCTAAATGCCTTTTCAAATAACAAACGTCTATATTGAAACTGGGAATAGGAACAACTGTGTTAGTAACCACATCTGTAATATACAAAAAATGCACAAAGTATTTCGTAAGTACATAAAACCATGTAGTTTGTTAGTTTATGGTATACAGCATACTATATGGAGATTGAATCTGAATTCAATATTATACTCAATATTGAAAAGAAGCTTTTTAATAAAATAGGAAGACTTACCTCCACAGTTCATTATCTTTCTCACAGTAGTGGTTGAAAGAATCTGCTTGCTTCTTAAAAAGTCTGCAATTTGTCCCCCAATGGGAACAATAATTGTCATCACTAAATGCGGCACAGCAGATAAGATACCCACCTAAAATAATCATTCGAATTAGCAGTGTATAAACCGTAAGAAACCATTGATTCTTCGTTTTCTGCAGTATTCAGCAACTAATTAATTGTGTCTCTTCAATTTCAGGCTACGTGCTAAACCCAAAAATCTTAACTTGGTTAGATTTGGTTGCTGGTTATTAAACGGACAAAACTGGTGATGTTGTCATTGCATTTTATGAAGGACAGCCAGAGTTTTTAACAACCTCTGATGCCGTGACACTTTTTGTTTATAGATTGTTTTCACAGTTTATAGTTAAGCTAATGTGGTTTTTTTCCCCCTGACTTACAGCCCCTCTGCCCTTTCTTTTCCAAAAATTTATGATCAAATGTGTTGAACTGAATTGCTGCATTTCTGCTGGTGATGTGTTTGGTGCAGCATTGCCCAGCAAACCTAACATGTCCAGCCAGATTCCCTGTGGATTCTCCTCACCTGCACAACGGCCAGTTGCCTTTGATTTCTGACCATCCCTCAAGCTTCGAATTTCATGTGGGCAAAAGATGTGTCTGAGAAACTGTATGTAGTATGACAACAGTCAAATTGCTATACATACTAGCGAAGTAAGACATAGTAATTTTGTGATGGCTGTTCCAAGATATTACAGTACGTTTGAAGACCATTCCTTCAAAGCAGGATAGGGTATCTGTGAGCATGGCATGAACTGCCAGCTCCTACCTCCTGCCAACATAACTGCCTTGCGGATAGCTTTGTTTAGTACACGTGGCATTTTGTTCTAATAGGGAATTCTGATTACTGTGTTTATCTGAAAAAGTGCTTAAGCACAGAGGTTTTTGCATAATTCCTGTCTGAACGGCGTATCAGCTGGCCTGATGTCTGACTTGGGTTACATCAGTGCGCAGAGCAGCCAGACTTCATGAGAAAAAAAAGAAAACAAGTTTTCTTTACTCTTCAATTAAAGTTGTGAAATTGTGCATTTCACTGCAGTTTGTACATGTGGCAACTCTGTTGTGACAGCTAGCTTCATGTTAATAGATGTTTCTCCCAATAAGCCAGATATCAACCATGGGGTAACTATGGTATTGCAGGTACTACTTTGAGGTGTTCCTGACTAAATGATAACTATTCATTTATTCACATGCCCAGCAGACGAAAACTGACTTCTCTGTCATTGTTTACAAAGCTCTGCATTGCTCTGAATACACTCTAAGAAAAATCTTCTGGAGCAAAATGATCAGATTAAGCTTCTTAAAATAACTCCAGCTAAAGATGGAAGCCCATCTTTAGATGCAGGATGGCATTACATGATTTCGAAAATACTCCATAATATGGCAACACTTTGGACGCTGCTCATCCAGTTGTTACTTACACCACAATTTAGGGTGATAACACCTCATGGAACAGTATCAAAAGAATACAGGTCTCTCAAAAGCACAAGCCTCTGTCACTTTCACAAGAAGGAAATGCATATTAGTAGAAAGCTTACTCTACACCCTGAAGGCTTGTTTGCATGTATCCATGTTGACATTACAGGTCTGATCCAAAATTCTTAAGAATTACGTGGAACTTCAGATCATCCCTATGTGTCATATTTTGCCACCATCTCTTTCGCTTCCTAGGCGAAAAAGGGGGAGCAGTTCTTACCACAGTAAAGGGGGATATAGAAAGGTGATAAATTGTACTATCCTTCCTAAAACTAGGCAGTCCTGCTTTGTAAAAGGCACCTGGAAAAATGGAACCACTTGTCAATGCTTTCTTTACAGCTTTGGTGGGATCCTGCATCCCCTGGGCGTCAGGGACAGAAGTGTAATGGGTTTCTCGATACCCTTCTGATACCACGCATGGTCTGGTTTCAAGCACTTAACTGAAGGACTTTTTGCAATATGGCCCCAAGTAGATCATCACTAGATCTCATCCTGCCTTCACCTTCCCCTATCCAATCCTTTGTCATTGCTGTTACTTCACTTTTGTGTGCTGGTCAAGGGAACAGTAACTGGGGGGGATAAGATTTAAGACTTAAACCCATGATAAAGATGCAGAACACTTTTCTTTCCTCCTCCTAATAAATACCGCAAATGTAGCTCTGATGTTTACTTAGCTAAGACAAAAGCTTTACACTATTTTCACATACCTTGCTTATTTCAAATCCAAAGACTTCCTCAAAGTAAGCAGGCTGACTAATAAGCAGCAAGTAAAAAGTCCAGCTTCTACAGAAGTTTGCAACAATTATTGCATAGACTGGCATAGATGTAAAAAATTTTCTCCATGGCGTTTTGTATTTCTGAAACATAGAAAGGGGGATCCAGTCACCATTTTGATCATTATCAACTATCTGTCTTCCCTTTTCCTACCTGTTATTTTTACCTATAGTCCAACAAGCTCATATATGCACAGCTTTATGTATCTGAATTCCAATGACTTCAATTATCATAAAGTACATGCATCCGTGTTTGAATGATCAAGATTTAATTTAAAAACATAAGCAAGTAAAAATTACTATAAAATGCTCAAGTGGAGAAACTCGGTGATACTTAGCTGGATCACAACACTCCTGTACAAGTGCCATTATCTCAATCATTTAAACATGAATATACTAAGTCCAAAATTATAACACGTCTTTAAAACACAATGGGTTTGTATCTAAGGCAACAGTCAGATTTTACACTGTAAGTACACAATTTCATCCTTGTTTATTTTAAGCATGTATTTTAGCATTTAAATCTTAATCCCGGCATTCTAAATAGGTTTTTTCTTTAATCAAAACTGCTGAAACTGCTCGGTCAATAGATTTTCTGCTTATTTTATTTTATTTTTAAAATGAATTGCATAATGAAAAAAAAATGACAGATGGACAGAACTACAATCCTGCTGAGTCCCAGCGCCTCTCCATGAACCCAGGGTTCTGTCCATCTGTGTTGATCCAAATACAGCATCCAGACCAAGATGAGTGTTTGAAAATCTCTTGAGAAAGGTTTCAGGCTGAATTTAGTCTACTGTTGATTTGAATACTGGCTTTTCTTCAAAGAAAACCAGCCCATAGATGGATATATGCAATACCTCATATGCCTATTAAATGACACTTAAGAGAGAGCATGACTTAATTAATGAGAAGCCAGCTAGAAAAGCCAACTTGATACTATGGGAAGAATTTCAGTCTAAATATTTTAGAAGCAACTGAACTATTGATACAAACTAATGACTTCCAAAAAAATGTTTAATTAAAAAGCAACAATAAGAAACAGACAGAAATTATTCAGTCCAAGTTAGAATTGTATGGACATCCTCTGAAGGATCTCATACCATGTAAGATTTTCAAAAGCACTTACATAAGAAACCATGAACTCTGCTGACTTCTGTTAAACATCAACCCAGACGCTACCTCAAGAACACTTAAAAATATCAGCTATCAAAGAAATGAATCTATAGTATTTCCAGTTCCCTATTTAATCTGTATCATAGTTTTTTACTAAGAGAAAAATGGTTTATTCCTGAGTTAATCAAGAACCAATATTCTGACCAATTAGAAACATACTGAAGAGTGGTAGTGAGGGTCTACTGGGAATGGACGGTGTAAAAATTTGAGCAGATGAAGTGAGGCTTAAGAACCAAGTTTTTTTTTACTTTCTTGAGTTTGTAAGCATGGTGGTAGTTTCTTTAAAGCTTTTCAATAGTGAGAGAAATAAGAAAATTATTATTTAGCATGATAGGATTACTAAGTGCCTAGAAAATGCGCTGAGTTCATAGCTGGTTTTTGGGAGTTCTTGAGAATTAATCCAGTACAGAACTAAATCAGATTATGAGAGGCTTGATAGCACATTTCCAGCAAAGTTACCACAATAATAGGGAATGTTCCTATGGCTCTCCTAGCATGCTCTGTTGCAACTTACAGTATTTCTTGCAAATGAAATGTAGAATAGTCAGGATTTGCTTTTTTTTTCTGATATTTTGAGTACCTCAAGAGACACTGAGTACTGCTTTTCTTCCAGTTTACTTTTACGAAGAGGAAAACCTTCCAGAAGGGATTATATAGGAAGGAAATTAACCACTTGAACTCAAGCTACTATGAAAGTCTCAATAAAGCCACAATTTCAAATGTAGCTGTCGGGGTTTTTTTATACTTTAGAGTAGAAAGAGGCATAAATTCCATGAGTGATCTTTTGTGGCCTTTCAGTACTTAAAGTGGGTTTATAGAAAGGATAGGGACAAACGTTTTAGTAGGGCCTGTTGCGATAGGACAGGGGGTAATGGTTTTAAACTAAAGGAGGGTAGATTTAGACTAGATAGATAGAAGGAAGAAATTTTTTATGCTGAGGGTGGTGAAACACTGGCCCAGGTTGCTCCAAGAGGTGGTAGATGCCCCATCCCTGGAAACATTCAAGGCCAGGTTGGACGGGGCTCTGAGCAGCCTGATCCAGTTGATGATGTCCCTGCTCATTGCCGGGGGGTTGGACTAGCTGACCTTTAAAGGTCCCTTCCAACCCAAACCATTCTATGATTTTATGATTGTCTTTGTACAGAAGCAATATCGACTCAGAAATCCATCAGCGGTTTTCAGATCTCCCTACCCCCTAAAAAATGCAATTGTATGAAACACGCATTTCTGTCTTAAAGGAGAAGGATGTTTGGGGGGTTTTTTTGTTTGTTTCTATTTGGGTTTTTTGAGTTTTACTACTATCTCACAGGAAACAAGTGTATGAGTAATATTCTTACTTCCATTGCACCTAGGAGGTTGGCACTCTCTCCAATGCTTTCTTCTATGTATCTCCTTTCTTCATCTGTGATTGTAGGATGTTTTGCAGGACTCTCATATGAAACCAAAAGCCAAAACATGTACCAGACTATACCAAAACTCCCTTTGGAATGGAAAGAAAGACTTTAAAAAGGTGCACAGTAAAGCAGCAATCAACGAAAAAAAGCTGTGAATAATTAGAACAAATTTAAATGGCACTTGTTACTGCTCTTCTACTGAGTCATTCTAACAGAGAGTTGGATCCTGCAAACAATATTTGTGCAAAATACATGCAGAGCTGGACCACAGTGAAATCTTCTTTGTTTCATTTACAGAATGATTTCACTGTAAGTGAATAATCGCGTATATTTTAACATCTATTTGTGCAATGCAATGCAATGAAACAGCTTCCGTTTCATTTCACCAGACTGTAAATGAAGTTCCATTCTGCTTTAAGCCACTGTTGTTTGCTTACTGCACTATTTTTTTACCTGTAAAATACAAGATTGTGGCATTGTTTAACATAGCAATGTGTTTCCTGAGTAATTTATCAAATTTCTATAAGGTTTCCTCCTAATTCACACCAATTTTACACTGCAGAATAAACTCCTTTGGGGCACTTTTTTTCCATCAGTGTAAGTTAAGGTAGCACAACTAGTGTGAATGAAGCTATGTAGGTCTTCAGATAAAAATCAGGACATTTCAGTCAGAACAGGTACTCCAAACTTACAGTTCTATAAATGAAAGAGCCACGTTACATGATCTGAGATTCTATAGATCTGCGTAGCAGTTTGCACTACTTGTACTAGAAGTGATGAAGGTTTCACCATGAACTACCTTCTTTTCTTATTTAATAATGTTGCTTTCCTACTCTCTCTTTTAAATCCTGTTCTTCCATTGTCCTTTTCTCTAGACTGTATTTTTATCTTTACGGCCCCACTTCTCTTTTTTTTTTTTGGCCTAACAATAGCTTTTACATTTTTAGAAAGGCTAGAGAAAGGTCATACAATATTGGAGTGAGAGGAGCAAAAAATGCATACCATACACATAGAACACAGAAGACCAGCCAGTATATTGCACTAGAATTCCAGCTAAAGGCATTGCAATAACAGCTCCTGCATAGGAACCTACAAAACAAGACATGTGTGGATGAAAAGGGAGAAAAATTCAGTCTCAAAACACTTTTATGTTACAAATGAGAGAGAGACAAAAATAGGAAGTTACTTACCACAAAAGGAAGTGGTTGCTAACCTACTTCTTTCTAATGGGGGGGCCCACTTGCTCCAAATACCGTGGCAGGCAGGGTAGGTGACCCCCTGGGGAATGGGTGTGCCACAAGTTAGCTAATGCTGATCAATCACTCAGTTCATTGTCTTTGCACGATTTATTATTTTTTTTAAGTGCTACAAACAAGAAGTTGAGAATGCTTTGCATTTCTATAGTCAAGTCTGAGCACAGCCGTAGAAAAACTTCCGGTTCTATTAAAGTTGAAATGGGTTTTGTGTATCACTCCAAATCATTAAAGAGGCATTATGAACCAGATATAAAACGTAATTATTTCCCTTTGCTCCCCCTTCCAGGAAAGAATTGCAAAGAATTAAAAAGAAAGAATCTTAATGCACAAGTACCAGAGTCAAAGGAAGGATGAAAACACAGACACCCTGGAGTCTTTCTAATGCTGGGCTCATTCCTCCAACCCTCAGTCTTGGTGGCCTTCTAACATTTAAAATAGAATGTAGGAAATACAGATTACTGTTCCACTGCTCTAAAACTAGAAAATAAAATCAATAAGAGCTTAAAAATATAATGTTAGGAGAGAAATTTTTCACTACCTTTGTCTTTAATGAACCTTCTTGAGCACTTGAAGCAAATAATTGACTGATATTAGTTGGTTTGATTTTAAACCAGTTATTTTTAGGTCCCTCTTCAAAACCAGCCTTTAACTTAATGATAGGAAAACTACACAGAAATCACAGCGTCTTGCAGTTTTGAAATTTTAGAAAATTTAACATGAAATATACATTAATTTTTCACAAAGTTCATGCTTAAAAATTATGGTGTAAGCATAGTTATACAGAGTAACTTTTCTCTTAATTTGATGTTTTGTTTCTTATGCAAAAAGTAGAAAAAATTAATAGCTTTTGGCAAATGTTGATATTATCATAAATGTTGAAATTATCAATCTCAATAATATAAAAAAGGTTGTAAAATACACTCTTCTGTTTCGAAAGAAGATCTTATAACCAATTTCTTGTTCATTTCGGTCTTTTGCTAATTTTGCAAAAAGTATAAAGCCTTAATTGTTTAAAGATTTATTGTAAACCTTCTTCAAACGGTCCTGTTTGAGGTGGTTTGCATTCACAATTCCTTTGAACAGTATCACAGAAGTGAGTGGGTCTAAAATAGCCATTTTATTTTGTAATTACCCACTTGCTCCTGTTCCTCTCCCCTTTGCAGTCAAGCACACCTTTGTACACGCAGATCACTTTTCAGGAATGGATCCATATTTATACATGTATACTTTAAGAACTTGATTGACAGTTGCCTAACTTTCAGGCACATTCTGTACCCTCTTTTGGAATTTTTTTATACAATAAGGCGCATGAGTTAAAATCAGCCCACACAAAAAACAGAAGTACATAGCCTTGAGGAACAAAGAACCAGTGATCACAGGCTTAAACATCTGTCTTTCAGTAAAGAAACAAGCAAACAAATAAATTTAGAAGGCAGGCTCAAATTTTTTCTCTCTTAAATCACGGTAAATCTCTCATTCATACCAACAAGAGCATGGGCAGGGCCTATGATAGAAGCTTAACTCTTTATTATAGATTTAACATCTGAGGCTGGACAGCAAACAACTATTGAGAACAGCAGCATTATAAATATATATGATGTACAGGATTTCAGTGAAACTTCAGTGTTAAATACATATCTCAGTGGGAAAACTTTGCTATGTATTTTTGATAAAGAAAAATCAAACTTTAGATGAAGGAAAATCAAATAGCTGCAATTCATACATTGAAATCCATTACGTGAAAAATCAATAATAAACTGGAAGCAATTTTTATTTTCCCCTGAAATGTTGCAATTACTAATCAAAAGCTAAAAAGCATCCACCACATTTACTGGTTATTTTATAATTTTTCCATACCTCTACAAGGCCCTGCAAGATCCTAACGAAGATGACACACCCATAGTGCACCCTGGCTGCGGACGGTATTAACATGTTGAGGGAGGATGTCAGCAGTATAGCAGCACCAAATACTCTGCAAAGGTGGAAAAAAATAAAAAGGAAAGGAAGTAACTTCAGTGTTGTTCCAATTGACTTGTTCCACATATGCTCACATATCAATCTAGATGTATTTAAACATATGTTCTTTATGTAGGGAATATCCTAACTGCTGGACTGGATTAGTGTCTACTTCCATCTAGTGTAATAACCTGTTTGATAAGACCCAGACCAAACATGGACATAGACATCTATTTAGCATCATTTCCTAAGGAGATACATCTTATGCAGTCAGAGGTAAAGATCTTACTCTCCCCATATATCCCTACTCTTTCCTGTAGTCAATTTTCACATCTATTTCAACCAAATCTGACTGAATTCACCACCCTCGAGAGAAATTAGAAATCAGGTCTCCAAATGGTTTGCTAAAACAGGTGGCCAAGTAAAAGAGAGATTCTCATTAGTGCTTTAATTGTAAGAAAGTGGCACCATGCATTCACTACTTACAAAGCAGAAGAGAATCCACTTTTATAAATGCCAAAGCAGCAGGAAGAATTTCAAACAGAGCTGGGATTTTCCTAGACACAAGAGTCAATCAATCTGGAAACACATATCCATAGAAAACAGATCATTCTTTCTGCTGGTTTTTCAGAGGCTACTCATTGAATATTGCTGATTTTGATTCCAACAGCATCCTAGGAATTGCTTCAAATAAAGCACATTACGAGGTCTAAATAACCGTGTGAAGTGATGATTCATTTTCAAAATTCCACTTCTTTGACTGAATTTTAATTTGATTCAATTAATATCTACCCCTTGTAGGAGGAAGCCTTTTCTCCAGCATTATTAAATCATTTTTTTTATATTCATTCCTTTATTGTGGAAATATTCTTTTTTCCCCCATTTTCCTTTCAGTGGAACTATGCAAAGGGATGAAGCCAGTAGCAATGACTGGCCACTTTCTTTATACAAAACTGTGTAATGCTAAGATAAATCCTGGAGATGTCTTAACATATGGCATCATGGTATCTGATGTGGAACTGATTTGACAGAAACCTTTAACCTTAGCATGTGTTCTTCAGAAATTGGTACAGTGCCATAAGTTAGTGAGAAACAGACCTTGGACTAAAGAAGCAGGATGCAGGGATAAGTTTCAAGACAAAAAAGTCTCCTCAAAGACATCTATATTTCACATCCTCTATTTAAAATTACAGCCTGACACGAATCTTTAAATAGCAGACTGAGTATACTCCACTTCTATTTGACAAATATTAAAGGGCAGCAGAAAAAAAAAAGCTTCTTGGCACAGTAAGGAAGCTTTGTTAAATAGCTCTAAATCTGGTCTCCTCATTGTGTTCCCTGTGATCCCCACCTCGTGTTAAACAAGATCTAGCTGGCTGTGCAGAACATCTCTGGCTTTGTTTGGCAGCGTGTTCAGTACATTTACTGGGACTGACTGGTGCATGTGTTTGTGTTGCACTGCGTGAACTATTTTGGCCTGAATTCTGTCTTTACTCTTAATTTCTTTATGTGTAAGTTTTTACTCCAAAAGCACATGCAGTTCATTTCCTTATTTTTAATACCCCCCATATGTTCACAAAAAGCACAATGGTGCCTTGGTTTTCATTTGCTTTTTTTCTTTATTTATTAATGAGAAGAGTTTGGGACTCATAGGAGATTTGCTTGTGATCTTTACAGATCCTTTTAAAAAGTTAGATGTTCCTGTTAGCAAATTGTGAAGAGCAGTAGACTGTAACTGTTTGAAAGGTTCGTCGAGAAAATCTGTATTTGCTTGTAAGCAGGAAGAAAGGACTATTTGGTTTGTTACCTTTCCAGTTTCTTTTCTGAATAGATATTTAGCTAAATGCCTAATGCAGCAATACAGTTTTAAATTTTGTGATTGTGCGTATGCTTGCTGGAGCAGATTCTTAGCTCGTGTGAATCAGTGCAACTCTTTCTAAATCACTATTCCTGCTAAAATCATGCTAAGTTAGAATATTAAAAAATGCCATCTTTTCCTAAGGCTGAGATTTGCAAAATTGTTATGGTATGTAACTGTTTTGTCGAGGTAATTTACTTGAGTTTTTCAATTCTGTATCTGAAATCAGCTTTTGTTTGCCACAGCTGAAAGCTGTGTTTCCCAGAATTGCCTTTGTTCTCATGTTCACTAAAGAGAAGCTGTTTCCTTGAGTCTGTTCCTTCTAGAAGAGAAAGGAAAATGTATCAGAGACCTGCATCTTCCAAATGAAAATCTTGCCTGTATTTAGGCACACAAGTACCAGTGAATATTTAGTTACACCGAGGAGCATAATTCCACAATGTCACTTGTAAGTCAATTCTCTCTCAGAACTATGCTGTTGGAACAGCCTTCTCAAAAACAGATCAATTTTTCACCCAAAAATCTATGGATTTAAGGGGAGAATAAATTAGAGTTAAATTGTGATTCTTGTCAGAAATGGCTTTTTTATCCTTTTTCTTGACTGCATATTTAAAGTGGCGCTATGAATTTAGTGCACGCCTATTTTAGAGCATCGGTTTCCTGTGTAACTCTCAGCCAAGAGCAAATACATCTTCCTGCATTTGCTCTGCATCTCTCCATGCACATCCATAAATATCATCAGTATTTCTGCTTTGTGCTCTTTTGTCTTGTGACATTTCTTTCACCTCCATAAATATGAAATTCTTCTTCCTAACAGAGTATTGGGATATAGTTCCATTTTTTGTACAAACTTATTGTTTTATTGTTTTAAATAGCTCAGCTAACTACATTCATTACGATTTAGATCAAACAATAAGGATTTTCAGCTACAATAAATCTAAATATATTTGAATGCTGCTAACATTCTAATATACCTAATTGGGAAACCGAACATTCTGATTGTTCCCAAGGCATTTCTAAGGCATTTTACTGACCCACACATCAAACCTCAAAATTGCGTTCTTTGTTTTGGGCTTACCTTTTTGATATTTTTATTAAGCTAGTGATTTTATGATCTGTTATGATCTTTAATTTCGTTTCTGCTTCTCAAACAATTCACATTTGCTCAATTTTGCTGCAACATCAACTCCAAACATGGGTTAGAAATCATGTTTTTCTTTAAGATCCTTTTGTTTCCATGGCGAATTGACAGTATGTGGGCTTCCATAGTTGTGTTTATTGTAAATGAAGATGGATTATGTTCGTTCTCAGACAGATATGGTTCCCTCTTTAAAATAAGACTTTCAGCCTGTTCAGGGGTGTTCATTCCTATCCCACACCCCACTGCATTTTTTATACACGTATCTGTTTGTCCTCTTGATATTCCGATTGCATCTTGAAAAGACAGGTGTGGCCCTTATGGTCTTAAAGCTGCCATGCCCTGTTGTGCGTTTCTTCAATCATGCTTTCTACAGTGGCATGGGCTTCTGGAGAAGGCTTTATACCTCAAGCACCACTAGAGTTCATGTCTCTGTATACAGAGTCAGCCAAGTCATGCTGCATCCCTTGGGTTGAGCCCAGCCTAGGAATTCCGTGTAGCTGTGCTGTTGAATTTTCATTCAGAGGTGTCCCTGAACATCCATTTCATGTTGGACACACTCCAAACCCCACAAAACATATTTTAATGCCATGGCACAGATGAAGAGCTTTAGCAGATTGCCGGTAAACTTTGGGAAAACTACAATATGTCACAGAGACAGAGCAGGAGAGGACAATGACATTGCCGTCATTCTCGGCCCTGGCATTAGGCGGGAAGTAAAATGCCCTCATAGGTCTTCAGCAGTCCCCAGACTTGGGGAAAATTCCTTTCTGACCCCAAATCAGCAGTTGGTATAAACATGTAAAGAAGAAAATAACCATATACAGAAGACAAATTAATAAATATGGTAGTAGCATGTCAAAGAGGGGAAAAAAATAGGTAAAGCCTGGCACTCAGAAGTGACGAGAAGAAGCCGTGAAACAGAAAATTATGCTTTGCTTATCCATTTCTATTTCGAGACTTGGTAGACTCAGTCCCAAAAGACAGAATCTAACATTGATCCTCGGTGTTTTACTGACATTGGCATTATCTGAAGGTCATGAGCTGTGACTGAGTCCTCCTGTAATACAAGTAGTAATAATAGCAAAATCATATTTGACTAAGAGACATTTGGGATGGGAGCAGAGGAAGGAAATGACTCTGACAATTCAGGAAAAATGCTTAGAATGGAATGAGGTTTCAGGGGGAATTAATCTTTCTGGGTTTCAAGCCAACTGGCTCATTTTTCTCTTTGGAGACAAACTATAGAGAAAGAAATGTATTTATTTTCATCTCTGGATTTCTAATCTCTGCATCTGTGCAGCCCCACTATCCAGGCAATTCATATTACATGAGCATTCTGCGCGGAAGGGCTTTATAGATATTGTTACTCGGCTGGAAGAAGTGCCAGCTCAAAAAGTGAGCTGAGAACAGTGGGAGCACGGATGCATGCCAAATGCTGGATGCCAGATGGGTGATGTACGGGTTACACATATGATATCTGAAAGTAAGGGGTCCTGGTTGGAAGCATCCTTTTACCCCGGTGACTGGGAGTGAAAATTGCTACAAAGACTCCATAAACCTAAACCCCCTTTCATATGTCTGTGGGGAGGAGGCAGTTCCTCAGCTGTCTGAATCCCATGTATTTCTATTTATGTCATTTTTTAAATATAATCGAAAAATTCCACAATTAGCTATGTCTCTTTATTCTCCAGATAAGTGGTTCCACTTTGTGAAAACTAAACTGTTATGGAAACCAAATAATATGTCTGTTCTAAAGCATATGAAGTACCTTAACTAAAGTTTGTCCTGGAAAAAAAAAATATCAAAGAGTAACTCCGTATGTTCAAAATAGCCTTTTTCAATATTTATTTAAAGGAGAAAATACTGTAGGTTTAAGATGCTTAAATATATGCTATATTAATCGATAATGAATGCCAAGTCATTAAAATCCAAAATAATTAAAGAATAGTAAATGTTGGTCGCTGACAACTACAAAACAAGATTGCAGATACTTTAGTGGATTTATTGCAAACTATGAAGGCATAAAAGGTTTCACATCACTATTCATGATAACCTAAAGAAGTTTTCAATGGCTTTAATAGAAAATTAATTCAGGACTGTAATTGAATAGTTTTCACCTCCAAAAAGCCAGATCATCATTTCATAGAAGACCTACCTACAGAATAGGAAAGTTTATTTTGTTAGTTTTCTAGGGAATCATGGCAGGAGACAGGGAGGTCTGTGAGAGCACTTCACTCTGCTACAATAAATTAAATCAAAATATTATAAGGTGCTTTATTCTGGCTGTAAACAGGAACCTACGGAAAATGTAGCCCAGGTTCTTTTCTGGGACATACAATCTCTGCACCTGACAATTTTACAGTAATACTGATCATATTATAGAGGACTTTATGTTCATTAGGTAAAGTACCTGTATTGGACAAATGCTTTGTTTGTAAACAAAGGTAAAACATTTTTTCTAGTCTGAGGTAAGAGTAGGAACTAAAGAGGAGTGAAAACATGAGTTTCCCTTGCAAAGATTTCCCAACCTAGTCTAAAAATGAGAAGAAAATTCTGTCATTAGGAAAAATGAAATTTATTTGGATTCAAGTTGGTGAGCTGGTTATTGACATTCCTTTTCCTTACAGATAACACATAAAAGATGTTGAACAAAGGCTTATTTTATCAAACATATATAAAAATAAGCTGGGTCTTTACTATCCTTTGATGTTCTTTCTCGAACAGCGCTTGTTTGGGAGAGTCCCAGGGCAGGAGCAGCTCTGGGCAGCTGCACATGTATCACACCAAGTGACTTTTTAGACTATTCTGTCAGCTCCAGATTTCTAAAATTTATTATCTTTTATTCTGACTCTGCCTACTATCATTAATCTTTGACACACATCCTCCTCCTACAAAAGGCCAACAGCGCAACATAGACCTGATTATGTTATTTTTTTATACAATGCAAAGAATTTCTTGTCTGAGGGGAACTGCAAGGCTGAACGCGGGGTTGAATGCTTAATTTTTTTGGTAAAACAAAATGTCTAGGGAGAAACAGGCCAGGAGCTAGCTGGAATGCCTGTAGGCATGCAGCAGTTTTTCAGAATCCTTCCTTCTGCAAATTTTGCTAGCAATGACAATTTGTGATCATCCTTTTTAACTTATTTTTTCTTTGAGTTATGCAGTGACTGAATATATATAAATTTCAGGCGTTTAGCTGCCAATGAACACTTCCCTTCTTACAAAGTGTGTCTCTACCCTTATCAGGTCTCCTAAGACTTTGATACAGAACACGAACATTTTGGGGTCCTAAATTTGCTGTGGTCTGATCTGCCAGCTTTGATGATAAATAAATCCCACAATATTCACAAGTCTTTTTGCAAAATGGACCATGCAAAGCCTGGATTAAGCACCAGGGTGAAATGCCACGCAGAGACTAAGTCAATGCGTATCAGTAACACAAAGTTCCTTTTGTCTTCTGCCTTCTCCAAGCCCCGCTAATGCCACTGGTCAAACACAGATCAAACCAAGACCCTAAATAGTTTTCAGGCTGCGCCTTCCATTGCCTGTTCGCAGACCTATTTTTGATATGTCAGTGTGTATTTTATGAAAAACTTGGGCACTGTCGGATGACAGCATCATTGCAATTGATGCTGAACTTAAAAGACTCCTGGGTCATTAAATTCCGATCGTTGCTCTTACCAGCAAGTGCATTACATCATCCTTTCACCAGCAGATCAGGTTCCATCTCAGAAGTAATTAGCATTTGCCCTACTTATTTAGGGCAGTCCTTTCCAGCTTGTTACTTCTTACATCCAACAGATATCTTGTACCCAGGCTGTTTTATTTTAGCGGTTTTAATTTCTGCAATTTACCCCAATAGCAATTCTATCTTCTTTCTTTTGCCTGGCTAAGCAAGCCAGGCCCTCTTCACCTCATCTTCTTCATTCTTCATTCATTTGATCACCTTACCAACCCTCTCTCTCTCCTGTTTGAATTCAGCTGGGGAATCTTTCAAACCTGCGGTTTCGTTTTACAACTCATTATATCCATATATGTCCAGATAAAACTCTTGCTCATTGCTTCTAGCTCATTAGCTTTGGGATGGCTTGCTCTTTAAATATGTAATCTGCTAGATCATGTTTCAAACCAAGACCATCTCATTCAAATTACCTTACCGGGTTCCAGGGCTTAGGCTGTGATTCAACTGCCTCCGTTGATTTAAATATAATACACTTATCAAAGAAATCGTCTGTGGTTTTAACTTTAAAATGTTTTGTGGAGCTGGTTGGGAGAATAACTGCTATGTGTTGGACTGAAAAGCTACCTCTGTACTGCTTTGTGGGGTGTTTTCTGACATGTGAGCCACGTGTTACGGCTGATCGTATCTGAACTGCTCAGAGCAAACACAGATTCCTTCAGGGCAAAGTGACTGTGACATTAGTGTCTTTATGCAACCAACCTAAACAGCATTTTGTTGCATGAAATCCGGTGTGCACGTTGTATTGGGGTGAAGTGTCAAAGCAGATAGAGGTGATTAAGGATACCTGTCGGAGAGAGTGCCTGGAAGCAACTATGTCAGAAGCATACCTGGGTTTTGTTTCAGAGAGGATTAATATTTTCCCCTCTGAAAGGGACTCCGGTTATGAGGTATGATTCATGCAGTAGGGATTCATGGAGGGTCAGGACCTGGGAGAGAACTGGGAGCAAAGTTATTTGACAGGATTGACATACCTGGGTGATACAATTCCAATAAGTAATATGTTTCTTTATGAGCTTGATCTGAAAGCGTCCGCTGTAATTTTATGTAAACTGTGTGGCAATTTTTCTGCAGATACCAATTTCAAAGGATTTGGGTCAATGAAGGATGGAATGCAAAAATAAATCCGAATTTTAGATATAATCCTACTCTTGTTAGTTCTATTTGAACAAGCAGGGTCAAATTCTGAAATTTTTATATTTAGTCCTGAAAAAACTCATCAAGAGTAAATGTAGTTCTCTGCATTTAGTATCTTGAGGATCACTGCCATTCCATATCCAAGTAGTTCCAAAAGTCCACATTTGTGGACTTGGACTGGTCAACTGACAGTAATACAGGTGCTTCTCAGTAACACAGAAAATAATATTTTAGCCTAGAATGTACTTGCTTGAGGTTTGCTTGGGATCTCTAAATTTAACACCATTAATAACGGTTTACTTGCTTTCAATATATGTAAATGTAAACAGTGCTCTTACTGACCTCTGAAAAGATTATTTTACTCAATAATATATGGTGACAATTTGCATTTTTTTCAGCCCTTCCCCTGTGCATCCATGGTTACCTCCTCCACTGGGAACTGTAAGTAACCACTCATTTGGAATATTTACATTACTGTACTGATTTTTATTAAGTATGTACCTATTATGTCACCTGTGCATCACCTTTGTAACCTAAACAATCCTGATAATATTTATCTTATTCTAGTTATCTTTTCAGTTTGTAATCATGCTAATTACTCTTCTTGGGACAATTTATATTTCTGTTTATGTATTTGAAATGGACTAAGTGAAAATTAATCCAGTGTGGGGAGACACCGTTTAGCTATTCTGGGACATACATCATCATTCAGGCTTTTCTCTAGTACAGGCTAATTTTCTGATGACTCTGTTGACCCCTCTACTGTAGACGTATTCCTGTGAAGTGTCCACCCTGACAGTTTATGGCTTCATAAATGCTATTCAGAATGTAGTCGTCTTTTCTGAATCGGGCCTTTAATTTGCATAAAATGACATAGAGCTAACAAAGCTGGGATTATGCCATGAATATCAGAGTGGATGATGAACTCAGCTGACCAGCAAAACAGATAGAATAGCTACCTTTGACATTAGAAAGGAACACTTATTCGCAAATGCCAGTCTTAGGTTGGCCATGCCTCATGAGAGAGTTGCTTAAAACCGATCCTCTTTATTAATAGTCTGTGGCCAGAAGCTGTAGAATAGCAGCTTTATTTGGCTTTTTTAAAATGTGATAAAACAGGTTATTTTCATTCATATGTGTGCAAGGGAGGAGGGGGGATGTGTCTGTGTGCCCTTCATACTAAATCCTATTATAAGCCCTTCATGAAGCATTAATATGTAAAAGCCGACCTCCCGCCATCTAATCTAGTATAATAAGGGCTTGGATACATTATTAATTTTTGTCACACATCTGAGGCCCCCTTTTACCAACCCAAACCCCCATCCAAATCCCTTGTTGCATCATTAAATTGTGAAAACAGCTTCATCATTCATGACAGAAAAATGGAAGGACCCTGAGCCATATGGCAGAGGCAGCAGCGGTACCAGCCGCCCGTAGATGTTTCCCCAGTCCCCTTCTCGCAGTGACTGGTGCCTAAGAGACCCTGCAATACAGGAGGGTGGCGAAATTACCTTGGGGGTTTTGTGCAGTATTGGCTTCTTTGCCAAGAAACAGGCGAACCCAACATCAGTGCCTGGGATCGGAGCCCAGTTTAATCTGCAGGATTTTGAACCGAACGTGAAAGGTGGGGTTGGCAAATACAGCTTGGGGGGGGTCTCTCTCACAGCGCAAGGTCACCTTATGTCTGCAGAAGTTCAGAAGTTGGCTCTTGTCTAGCCATCCACACATCTGTCATGCTGTGAATTATACATTGTTTGCAGATCAGAAAAACAGACAGTATGTCTACCCGCTAAAGGAGAGTCAATAATTTCTCTTTTTAAAACAGAAAAATATAAAGATGTATAGTTCTAGGGACTCTCTGCACTTGTATTTCTAAACCAATGCTTTACTTTACATTTTTTATGTTTGCTGGCATTAAGGCTGAGTTAGGGAGAAATACCCTGATTTCACTGACACGCTAATGACACAGTTTCAGTGAAAATCCCTGGGACTCCGAGATGAGATGCACCGACATACAGCTGTCTGGAATACCATTCAGTTTATTCATGCAAATAATCCTATCAGATTACTTGCTGGGAAGAAGGATTTAGCCCTTAATAACAAGATGAATGGCACTTTAAAAACAAAGATGAATTTGAAGTGAAAGGTTGATTTCTATGTTTCCATTCAGGTTAGAATGTGACAATGATGAAGAGTTCAATATAGATGAGAGGTAACTGCATTGTAGAGAAATTTAGTATAGCTATGTAGTGATGATTCTTCATGTGAATAGTGCCAGCATTTGTGGTTTAACAGATAATAAGAAATATATGTCATTATCATAGAATTATAAGGGGGCTTTAATTTTTAAAAAATTGTCATTTTATTCTGTCCTTTGTACTTCTTTGTGTAAGAAAGTTCTAATGTTTGAGTATGCACAAATGAACTAAAATGGTCACTCAGCTTTGGTTTACCAAAAAAAAAGGCTGTGATTATTGCAGACCTATTTTTGAAACAGTACTTGGCACATACAGTCAAAAACTGCATTTCTATTTTAAATATATAATTGCAAACTTGGGAATTAATTCCCTATCCTGCGTAATCTAACAATGACCCGTTAATTTCAGAGAATCTCTCCTGATTTACCCTAAGTATTTGAACTGTTCACTTCGGAAATCGGTGAGAAAATACTGCCACAGCATTTTGGTAGTGTTTTTCATAGGCAAGGGGTTTATTACAGATTCCCAGCGTGATTTTTAAAGAATTTTTAAAGGGTGTATCAGAAGTTAAAATATAACGATATTTAAAATATCCTGAGACGAGGTGGTAAAGTTTCACACCTTTCTGTATCCATGTGACAGCACAGCAAGTAGTTTATTCACAGGCACTGCAGCTTTGCAATAGCATGAATGTGGAATAGGAAATATTAATTCAAATAAAATTATTATATTTCTAGATTAGAAGCAAAACAAGTGCTTAGTTTTAAGGCCTTCTGCCTGACAGTCACTATGGCATTAACTCTTATGTTTCACTCGCTTATCCCTTGTATTTTGCTTAATTATCCCTGTACTGAAAGCATTTTATAATAGCTAAAATATAACTTCCAATATAGGAATTTAGTACCTAAAGAAGAATCTAGCATATAATTTCTCTGGTTGGATCAGTGGTGGTTAGTCATTATTGTTAATATTTATGCTTTTTTCCATTTATATGATTGTCATTTGCTGATTCTTGTTATATCTTTCCTTGGGACTAGAGCACACATTTATACCTGGCAACTTTTTCGAGCGGAGCGGAGTTATACACACACTTTGTAGTCAGATTGCCTCCTAGCATTCTTTTTCATATACTAATATCCTGAATACATAGTCCTTGCTATTTCTTTCACTATGTGACATTATATACTGTCATCTTTTAAGTAATTAAGGATCTCTAAATCAATCTCTAGCTTTTTGCCACACATATTAACATGCATGTACCCAAATTACCCACAACAATCCAAGGTCAGTGTCATTGACCTAAATACACTCATTGCACTAAAACCAGAAAAATAAATATCCCAGGATTACACCAGCTTCCTTATTAGAGCATCATGTTGGAAGTTCAAGATGAGTTTCTAGTTCAGCATGGCTTAAGATCCCACTGAGCGTGACTGATTTCCAGGGGGGGTCCCCACTCCCTGATGTTACCTTGCACTTGAGTGCCATACATATTGAACAGAAGCCAGTTTACCAAATGGTACTTAATATATCAGCTGATTGTCTGGTCCTTTTTGTACCCACAAGCTTCTCAGCATTTATACATATGCCTGAAATGGCTGAAGAAATGTGAAGATCACAGTAGATTTTGCTTAAGGACTATTCAGCAGTATCATATCTTTGAAAGGTTCACAAACACTAGCCAGTCAATTGCCAGTGTCCCAGCGTGATAAATATCACTAGCCCAGTTACAGGCACTCATTGGTTGAGAAAAACACACAAAAAAGGGGTTTCATCACGGCACGTGATGACCCATGCAAATACCCCAAGTAACCTGGGGTCCTTACAGGGTAGACAGGCAGAGATACCGGGAATGACACAATACACCTGAGGTTTGAAGTGCTTGTTAACTCGCTCAAAGAGCATAAATCTTCCGGGAAGAGCTCAGAGTCAAGAAAAACTACACCAGTTTCCAGTTTGCTGTTTTCAAAGCATCAGAACAGCAAAATCTGTTTAAAATATAGTTGTTAAGATATTACAAAAGAACAAATATATATAACAAATGTCGTTTCTAAATGACATTTATGAATTTCATATCAGAATATCGCATCCCTCAGCCTGGTTTAGAACATTTAAACACCTTGGCCATTGCATTTCATTTAAGTCAAATTTTGAATGATAGAGTTGGAAAACCACCAAACCACGTAATTTCTCTTCCTTTCTTTTAATAAGTTTTCAGTGCCAGAGAATGATGATTATTCTTTAAAATTTGTCAAGATGAGATGAATTCTGATTAGCCCTAGCCAAAGTTATTTTCATGGACTAAGAAGAAACTGAGACTAGGTGGGGTTGGAGGACTGTCAGCATTTCATACCCTTTCTGTTCACATCGCATCGTAATCGTATAATGACAACCCTTCTGGCGGGAGCCTCTGTAATGCTGACATTAAAACCTGTACTTTAAAAGCACTCAAATGAGATTTATGTGCTTTTAAATGGCATTAACTGCCATTATGAGTAATAGCTCAGCTGATTAAATAGTGTGGATACATGGTATTAGGGCATGACACTTGAATTTTCATGTTTTCTTGTATTTTTCAAGGAAAAATACTTTTTAACAATGCAGAAGCAACTCACTTCCTTCCTCCTGAAAGCCCTGCTCACACTAGTCACAATCCACTGTGATTTAGCAGAAAACACAGCATTGAACCCCCAACAATCTCAAAAAAATATAATAAATCTCCCCCTTTAATTCAGTCTTGGGGGAGAAAGCTTTGCTATTACTAATCAGAAAGGGCTGTAACAAATATGCATTTACATTATTTTGGATTTGTCTCTGGAATCTGCTGCTCTATTATGGCCACTACAGTCTCAAAAGCTCTGAATCGTAGCCGATGTTCTCTCGATAAAGATAGTTACGTAAACATCTCTGTGGGGACCATGAATTCTGCTCCCAGTGTACTGCAGCCTGGGGAGAAGGGCACATTTTATAGTGTGAGGCTGTACATATGTTCAAATAGGAGAAGTAACCCAGATTAGTCGCAAACCTGGATGTCCATGCAACAAGATGCCTTCTCTAAACTACTAGAGCCTGCTCAATACTCTCTGCTATCATCAGGTCGTGCTTTATCGATGGCAAGGTTAATTGTTCATTGTTCATTGAGAACTTAACCCTGAGAAAAGGTATAGCTGTAACAAACCCTACCCGTGGGACTCCACATTGCTCTTCCTTTGTTCCCCCAGTCTGCTGTGGTCGGTTGCATAGTGCTTTCATACCAGCATCTTCCAGAGGCAGATCCTCCTCTGGGAGGTCTCTAGCCTCTTGGGGCAAAAGGGAATCCTCTTCTGTTTTCACACACAACTCAAGGGACGGAAGTTTAAAGCTTCACTGATTGCAAATGAGGGGGCATCTGAGGTCCAATACGTGTCTTTTGAAAAATTATGTTGACTTGCAATGTACTGAAGGTTCCCTATTCCTATAAAAGTCAATAGAGGTTGAAAGTGTTCAGGAACACTGACTCTTGTGACATACTAGCCCAACTTCTATTGACCACCTGGGAGGTAAGTAGTCTGGAGATGTGTTGTTTCTGAGTGTTCTCTTCTAAACATTTTGAACACAATTTTGCTTGACCTTTTGGGTACTACAGCAGTGTAAATACACTTCGTTTAAATAAAGCATTTTTCTTAGTGTTAGGCTGAAAATACTCTATAATAGAAAATTCTCAATGACGCAATGTAAGATAAATTGAGATCCAAGCTATCAAGTGCAAATTACTGAGAAACTCCATTTGCTACTTGTAAATCTGTAAATCACTAAATCTGATCTGTCAGAAGTAGTGGGGAGTTATGCATGATAAGAGCAGTGGCTCAAGGCAGAAGAGAATAACTGCAGCAGCAGCCTTGAGTTCTACAATTAGCAAAGGATCTCAGTAAAATGTTACCCATTGACAGACTCAGTTGAAGAAAATATGTTAGAGTTCAGAGCTCAGGGCTGCTAATTCTTGATTGGCAGTAGGTATTTTAAAACAGGGGCAGAATCAAAATAAAGGGTTTCAGCCCAGCTTGAAATTAATGCATTGTGTGTAGAAAGATTTTCTTGATACCACAGGAGGGTCATTTCTTCCGTGTGTTTTACCTTAGAGAAACTTTCGAATTATGTCAACTCAATCTCTATAATTGGTTGCTAGACTGAATCTTAATGCCAAGCAAACTCAGTGCCGTACACTCAGCAACTCCCTGTCAATAATAAATTAAGCTTGCAAAGCACACCTTAACCCTCCTCCCAATTTCCTTCCTTGACACTCTTAGCAGCTGGGAGTCGGTTCCTCATTCATGCTATCTTTTCCACGTAATCATTATCTCCTTCCCTTGCAGGGAATTATTGTCTTGAAAATTTCCCTTTTTCTTAAGCTCAAAGACAAGTTTCTCACAGATCATCTTGAATCTGGTGATGTTATTCTGAAGTCTGTTGTTTTTTAGGTAGAACACTTTATTTTTCCGTATAAATTCAAACTTGCTCTGAATGCAAAGGAAACCATTGACGCCACAAAGATATTCAGTGAGGTTTGTAAAAAAAAAAATAAAAAAAAGTTACTTGGCTGTCATCCACCACAGTGTGAAGGGACTATTTGTGGCTGTAGCATGAGACAAGTAAATCAGCAGAGATTTTTATAGTAGCTCATATTCTATCGGTCCTGTAGGCCTCTAGGCCTGCGTACTCACTTGACTGACTTTTTCTTATGCAGTTTCTTGGAAAGGGTATGGCTATCAAGGCTTGCACCTTATTTTGGGTGCCGCTTTACCCTACAGTCATCCTGGTAATTTCAAGTTGAATGTGTAGATGTCAAAATCTCTTTGTAGCATTCAGGAACTAACTTGTATTTTCGCCTCCTCAATACACTGTTATTCCAGCCACTACATGTAACCACACAGCACTCTATTCTCTGCCATTTTTATCTACAAACGAAATATAACTCACAGCCACTATCCCTATTTTACTATTTGCAATCACTGGCGTATATGTCATAGCTAGTTCCTTAATTAAATCTGTGATTTACGTAGTCATTTGCCTCGTGTTGGAGTTGTCTCAGAGGCTTCCACAAGAGTAATAACTAACCACTAATCTGTGAAAATTGCTGAGTTAAAATACACCCAGGTTAATAACTGGAACTAGTCTTCATTTACCTTTATAAAGATAAATGTTTGTGAAAAGGAGGAAAATTTGATTCACATATGCCAGGTTGTGTGTTTCTACTAATTAGCTTTCCTGGGAATGTCCCTGCCATTGTCTTGCAAATCTTTGTAGTTGCACCACTTTAAATCTGGATTGGTTCAAATGGCTTTACTGATGCTGCTCTGGATAATGAAGACAGATTTTTGGTTCCCCGAGTCAAATTCTGCAGTCTTTACTCAAGCAAAACTCAAATTAATCCTGACGATTTACAGGCTGTGTAAAGATGCAAAAATGTTCGAAGGAGGGAGGAAAGGAAAAGAATCCTTTAACTGGCTGTTAATTGTTTTTTCAAATAGCCTTTTACATTTCTGAACCATTATCAGAAAGATGGCACTTGTAAACGTACAGGCAACGGATATCCCAGTATAATAAATGTATTTGGTTTTATTTGCTTTAAAATGAGGGACATTAGGGTTGTCTCAGTTACAGAGCATCTCTCCCTTAGTAAACACTCATTATTTTTAATCTAGGTCTCTGTCTAAAAAGGTATTTACCTTGGAGAGAGCATTTTCGCCGTAGCTCCCCTCTCTCCTCCCCCTCTTTCTCAAATAAACACAAGTAAGCTTCCTCGCCAGGCAAAGCTCTCTGCCTACCCAGGCCTACCTTTGATGTTGCCCACTCCTGAGAAGAGTTAAAGGTATATATTGCTGATTTTAGTATCCATTTGCACTTAGTTTGCTATTGTTTTGAAGAGTGGCACTAGGACCTTCGCTGCTTCTGCAAACGATGAGCCCATGGCGTTAAGCATGGATGTGAAAGCCTCATGTGTCTTGAATACTCAGTGGATCTAATTAACAGGTAGAATCGCACCCAGGGTGCTTGAAAAATTGCCAGACACCATAGAAACGAGTCCTTAAGTCCCCGCACCATCTGCACTTTCTTTTCATTGTGGAAGTCTCATTGAAACATGTTTTTCGACCATTCTAAATCCATTTGTGCGTTAATGGAAAATTCCTACTGATGGTTTTCCTTTTCATTAAAACAAAAATCATAAAATTCTTTCGTTCAATCATGGAAAAAAAAAATAACCTTGCAAGCATTGATGAAATAATGAATCTTTGAATTTGCCTCTGAATACAGGTTGTTTGAATATCATTGCCAAAACCTCCTTAAATGACTTATTAAAGGGAAAAGAAACAAACACGAGATATTCCCCGCAAAACCAGCAGGTAGTTTGAAGATAGGTGGTCAGTGCATCACCACATCCACGTTTCCGGATTTCATACAAGTGTTTTTTTTTCCTTATTTAACGCCACCGCCATTGAACCAGAGGCGGGGGGGGGGTGCTGCCGGGTGCAGGGGAGGCCCGGTTGGCGGCGGGCCCGGCCGTCCTGCCCTGCCCCCGGCTCCGGGGGAGTTCAGTGGCTCCCCCCGCTTCCCGGCACCTCCCACTCGGACCCTGGGGCTATTTAGGACTCCGTTACCTGTTAGCTGCCAGCCGGGACGAGATATACCCGCCGGGGATTTGGGTGATTATGTATCCCCAGAAAAAAGAGCCGTGGATCATGCCGACTGTTTCAGGATCCCAATTAAACTTCGCTTTCTTCCAATGCAAAGGAACCGGGAGAGAAGGGGAGAAAGAGAAGAGGAAGGCTGTAATCGGGCCAGATTAAAGCATTCACCCGCAGTAACTTCATACCGGGCAGTCGAGGGGGGGGTTTCTAGCAAGGGGGTGGCACTTTGCGGCCGGGGACAAGGACACGGCGCGCCGGGTGCCCAAAGCTGCTCACTGTGCCTTAGCCCACCACAGCAAATTCTCCGGCTCCCCGCCGCGTAAATAAGCAGCAAACCAAATTAATAATAGCAATAAAACCAGCACCCTACGTGCCTCTCTGGGACAGGAGAAGGACAGGGTCGCCCATGAGTGACCAGAGCCGCTCGGACGGCGCCGGCTCCGCGGGGCCAGGCCGGGGCAGCGCAGCCCCAGGGACCCGGGGGGACACCCAGCTGCTGCTGCATCCCCTCGGGGCCATCTCTCCGGGCTTCCAAATACAGCCCTGCGCGATCATGGGCGGGTCGGAGGCGTCGCCTGCCCTCCCTCGCCACACGGCCGATGCTGTAAGCACTTTGCCTGTGCAAGGAGTTTGTCGGCGGACTTGTATATTTATTTACATTTAGCACTCGTCCGTATTTAGCATTCACCTCTTTATCGCTAGGCTATAACCAGCTTTAAAACGGGTCTTATCGTTTTTAACGCCTTTTATCAACGGAAATTCTTTCACTCTGGTGTTTTCAAACATTCCTGCACAACCTCCCCGTCTCTGTTACAGCGCGGCGCATCCGCTGGCAGTCGCTTATTCGACGCCCTCCTTCCCCCATCCTCTGCCTTATTTTACGAGATATCTGCTTTTTTCAAGGTTGTGTGCGAAAGGAAAAAAAAAAAATCTGCGCGCAAATTAATACCGCAAAATGGGGCTGGGAACCGAAAAGGAAAATAAGAGTAATCGGTAGAAATTGTTTCTCCTTCAAGAACGGGGCGTCTTAGAAAGGGCGGCGGCGGGGCCGGGCGATGCGGGGGGGCCGCCCGCCCCGGGGAGCATCGCGGGCTGAAGCGGGGTGGGGGGGGGCGGAAACCCTGCGAAACCGTCCGAGTCTGTCTCGCCTGCGCTAAAGGTGCTAGACCTGGGAGTTGTACTGGGAGGACATGGGATTTACGAGGGAAGGGTTCCCACCTCTTTAATAATTTTTCCTCCTCGGTGTATGGTGCTGTTATTGACCATATCCACGATGGCCACTCCTAAGTTACATCGGATCCCGAAGGAAATGCAGAATCCCAGTCCACTCATGATGGCAATGATGTATCTCCGGGGCAGCCCGAAGCAGGTACAGTCGCATAGCGGGGCTTTCTTCTCGGGCATTTCCATGGGCTTTCCATCTTCCGTCAGCTCGATGGTGTCCCCGGGCTTCTGCCTCTTCTCTAGGACTCTGCCCGACAGAAGAAGGGAAAGTCAAGCCCTGGCCGCCTGAACGCACAGCCACTTCGGGTAGCTGAAGGCTTAAGTTCACCACTCCCCCCGCCCCTTTGGCTCGCTTTGGATTGATTTGAGGATTTATTCCTTGTTTTCCATTCACCTTCAACTGTTCTTTGGCAATGACCTGTGGGAGTCACGATTAGTCATCCCCAACTCCCCCCGCCACCCCGCCGCAGAAGCCCAGGGAGGAGCTCTAGCTGAGAATTGCTCATCTATCATTAAAGACTTCTGCTGAAATATGTAGGACGCATTAAGAAGACATCATCTGTAACCACTGCAGAGGCGCCATGTTGGGTAGCCCAAGAGGCATAGTATGGACACCGAAACAGTCTTTTGGAGAAGGTTTTATTCCCTCTTTGCTGTATTAGAAACACCGAGGGGGCTGATCTTAGTGTGCATCTCGCTTCAGGTCTGGGAACAAAAGAAATGTTAACAGAAAGGAGGGGGGGCGATATTGATACTTATTTTAGATTTGCAAAATGGCTGTCACATGCAGTGAAAGAAAACATGAGCGTCTTTAGAGAACCAGCAGCTCCGGAGAAGTCTTTCCAAAAAATCGCATCTGCTCAGCTACACGGTGCGGTCGTGGGATCTTTTAGCAGGTTTAACCTCCCCAGATCGGCTTTAAACTCGATCTCGTTGCCCCCACTCCCTTCTTTTTACATGAGAATCCTATCTCCTAGAAAACAATGTGCAGGAATCCGAAGGGGAACGGTTGTTTGCAGCTATTTCTAATCAACAGAAAAATACCGGAAAAAAAAAATACCCTGCAATCCACGAAAAGTGACTTAGAACATTTCGGTTTATTTCTTCTTTGCTGGTAAAGCTTTAAAAATGCCATGTCGGTAGTAGGAAAGACGGGGTTTATCGAACAAGTGTCCCATGCTGAATCTCTTAATCTTCTTTTGCAGTCCCTGAGATATTTAAAAGACAGGAAAAACTAACCGCTTCCATCCAAGCTCCATCCTTTTGAGGAGAGAATATCTGGCCATTACCCCACACTCTGGACTGTCCTACCGCTGCCCTCACCCCTGCTCTAGGAGTGTTTTCTCACGTCAGAAATTCTCCTCGGAGCATCTCTTTGAGGTTAACTCATCCGGCTAATGGGGCAGTAACAATTAGCGGAATCAGGCTCAAAAGGTTCTCCGTGTTTTGGAGAAAATACAGGGATTTTCTCCAATAATTACTCCGTTGAAATTCTCCCGATTTTTCTTTGTTGGGAGAATTATTTCCATGCTTAAGCACCGCCGCGTTAAGGAATGTCTTAAAGTTGTGAAAAAAATAAAACACCGCGGGTTTATGTTCAAAATTCGTTCGTGCGAATAAAGGACGGTGTAGAAGTGTTTTCTCCCTGAATGGACTTCTTGTCTTCGTGAAGACACTAGAAATCAATGTGTAAGGGACAGGAAAGCTATTTTAATTCTAAAAATCGGAAACAAAATACTTCCGTCCCGTGCGTTGAAAAAAGGTTAGGAATTCGCGCATTTGTTATTCAAGGGGGGAGTTCAAACGGAGTTTTGCTGGAAAATACAAACACCTTTTCTCCACTATTCACCATGTGAATAATGGAGATATGATAGTATTCGTTTTATATTGTAGAATTTTTTAGTGCAAAAAAAGATGTTTATTTCCTTAATTATATTTTAAGCAGTTATTCGAGATCATCAATATTTCTTTTTCTGACCATTGAAAATTACTTAAATATGACCAAAAACTGTAGGATATTCACTGCGTTGTTGATGGCTTTGGTTTGGCTTTTGGCTTTTCAAAATTGTACCCTTCCTACTAAAAATGAAATCCTAATTTTGTCTTTATCACTTCACTGATATGTCCCCTTTCCTGAAAATGGCAGCAGAAGTTGTGACTCATGCTGTGGAACAGCCTTGTGCCTGTGCCCAACACTGCCGCATAGGTATGGAAAAAAGACTTTTACGTGACCTACCCTAGGCAGATAAATCCGCAGTTACCTTTAATCTGAAATTCGAAAAAAATCCACTTCGGGGTAATTTCTAGCAGAGGGGACAATCGAAAATACATTGGAATTTCACAGCCTATTCTCAGACGTCCTAGAGGTCACTAAAGTCGCCAGATTGGGTAGAGCACGATGTGTCAACTTCGGCGCATACACTTTTTAGGTATGCGAGAATTTGGGGCTTGTTTATCTGTGTGTACAGGGCTCGAAGACGGTAGAAATGTTCTGTACACACAGAAATATACTGTTGAGTGATGCTTTTGAGTTTAGAAATTGCAGTTCTGCATTACCTATAAGACAAGTGGATGCTTCTCAAGGCAGAAGGATAAATAATTAAACACATCCCTCTATATGTTTCAGCTTCAAGAGAAAAAAAAAAATCGTTCGGATATCAATTATTTATACATCTCCATGTTTATCTTCCTCTGACGACGAATTACACAAGGGACAAGACTAATCGAAACCAGGAAAGATTATTATTATTATTATTTAATGATTGGTAAGGGCAGGGGGAAAGATCCTGTAACTGCATTGCAAAATTAACACAGCAAAAAAATACAAGGATCTGCTCTCTCCTAATTATGATTTCAAGATGGGATCCTGGTTTTGTGGGAGAAAGATGGGGCAATCTTTCACTACGTATTTACTCACACTATCTACGAATCAGATAGAGAAGTTACGAGGGTGCCATATTGAGAAGCTTCAGCACTAGTTTCCAGGATCCAGATTGTATCAGCAGTATCTCAACATTTCCGAGCCCCTCCACCGCTAACCTCCCCAAAGCAATTCGACCTCCTTCAGCAGCTGGCGGTTAAGAAAAGCTTCCAAATATTTCTAGGAAGTGGAGTCCTGAAAGAGATCTCAGTCTTACCTGTAGAGCTGACCAAGCGATTTTCCAGCAAAATTCTTCAATCCCTCCTTGCCAGGGGTCAAAATCCTTTGTTTTACCGACTCCATTCCTGCAGGGATGCTCGGTGGATTCTGCTCTGCTCTGGAAAGGGCACTGCTACGAGCAACGATGGTTCATATTGCTTTAATCTCCTAACTTTTCCCCCTCATTAAATGGCTATCAGTGCACCTTCGGGTAAAGGGAGAGTGAGAGAAAGCGTGTGTGCGTGTGTGTGTGAGAGAGAGGGAGCGCCGGCGTGCGGAGCCGGGGGGGGGAGAGGGGCAAGGGCGAGGGAGCGCGCCTGTGTGCGGCAGCGAGCGGGGAGTCTGAGAGCGCTGCAGGCAGCCCCCGGGTTTCCCGGCAGCGCGGAGTTGCCAGGCACGGTCAGAAATTCTTCTCAGCCTTGCAGGGTTCCGTGGTGGCGGGTGGAGGCAGTGCCATGCCCGCCTGGGAGGGGATGGAGATCCCTTTTGCGGGAGCGTTTCAAAGCAATCTCGGTTTGGCGCTGGCGGTGTCCCCGGCTGTAGGGCCGGCGGGGGAGGGGTGCGATTCGCCGCCGTGAGCAGACGGCTGAGGAGCACCCCGCGCCCCGCAGCCGCTGGCTAAATCCCTCGGACGGCGAGGAGCCTTGGCGTGTCCGCGCTGCCCCCGCCCGCCCGCCCACCCGCGCAGCGGTGCTCCCAGAGCGGCCGCGCAGGTCGCGCCCCGGGGCGGCGGCGGAGGCGAGCGGCACCCTCAAGGCGCCTCGCCCCCCTTCAGCACCGCGGACAGCGCCTCGCCCCCCTTCAGCACCGCGGACAGCGCCGCGCCCACTCCGCGCTGCGGAGGCGGACCGCGCTCCGCAGCCCGCGGGGAGCCGCGCCCTCGCCTCCCACCCGCGTCCGCGGGGCCTCGTGAGGGCCCATGCTCGCCCCCCTTCTTCGGGGCCAGCCCGGGGCCGCGGACAGTGCCGCGGGGTTCGCCTCGCACGTCGGGGGCAAGAGTCGCTGATCCGTTTGTACTGTTGTGTGGAGGAAAGGACGTGGCCTTCATGCAGTCAGTCGCACTTCTGGGGAAGCAGGGCATTAACTGCAAATAATACTGCTCTTGCTATAAATAGATAACATGTATTCTAAAGGTATATTTATCTCTACATCCATATTTAGTCAAAGAGCTTATTTTATATCATATTAGGCATCCATTAGTGACTGCTTTCTCTTAAGCATTTAATATTTTTCATCTTTTTTGTGTTCTCTGCTTTCATGCCTCTGAGTAGGCCAGCGTAACATTTGGACTTGATTTGTGGTAGTTACAGCACTAGATTGAGCTGGCCACCTTCTGAACAGAAATATTATTCTTTCCAGAATCTAGTAGTAATTTTCTGACTTTAATCACTTTGAGGTAGATTGAAGATGCAAAAGGTAATATTTCTTTCTAAATCATAACCGTTATATTTCTCTAGGTTTCATGTTAATCTTAAAGTTTCTGTAGGTTTGTTAATTAAAAAAATAATAAATGTATAACTTGTGCTGTAAAGAAATCCTTCTAAAATAATTAAACTCCTTCATTTGCCTAGCTGGTGACAAAATGTAATCAGCAAGGTTCCATAATGAAAACCTGTGTTGCAGCCGCAATATCCTAAAAGCTACTGCTCTTCGAATTTATATAAATATTTTTTTCTGATATTGCCCTCTGGTGGAGGGTTAATGAAGTTTTACAGGAGCAAAGCACGTTTAGACAAGACCAATTATTTTAATATTGAAATTCCCATAATGACTAATCCGTATAGAATTTCAATATTTCGTTTCAAAGTTGTAAAAACCCCGTAAAGTTCTAGATCAGAAAATAAATAAAATCTATATGTAATTGAAATGTTGCTAATTAGCATCATAACACAGTGCCGATTTCTAAATCATGGTAGGTACTGAATGTGGTTTTCAGCCTCGGTTTCAGTGCAGCATCTTCACTACCATTACACTGCCGAAAGGATTTTTCCCAGTACATGCCAAGCTGCACAGTTACATAAACAAGCCTTCCCAGTGTTTCATGGCTCCACTGTGCCATTGCAGATGCTCAAAGGAAACCGGTATTAGATTTTTCTGAGAGGCAGCAGGAATGGGAAATTGTTTAGCAGGGATGAAATGGGATTGGATTCCATAACACAAGCCTTTCAGAAAAGTACTAAGCACTTTTCTGAGCTGGAATTTGAGTCTGTGAAGTCTGCTGGGCAAGGGTGCTTTGTTTATTTGCACACGACGTACAAGGATTTCTGACCTTTTTTTTAGAAAGCTCAGCACTGGCATATTTTCGATGCTATGGCTACTACGCAGCAGCAACAATTATTAATAAAATGATAGTATTTAATAAGTAAATGATGACTGATTTGGGAAAGATAAATAATTTATCATATCACACAAAAATGAATTTAAAGGCCAAATGAGACACTCCTGGGTGTAGACTCTTACTAGAGCAGAATTAGTCCTTAATTGGATAAAATATGCAAAATAGCAAACAGCCCTGGTATAGTAAAATGCTATAGTGACTAGGCTGCTGCTGTAGCCATCTGAAGTAGAAATTTTAGGTCTATCACATGTTATATCCGGGTATTACTGAGTCACATCCTGATCAAGCTCAGCTGTTTTGGTTTCACATGAGGTACTAATAAGCGCAGTAGAAAGCTAATGTCATTAGTGTTATAAAATATGTACAGACTTGTCAGCTTTTTTAACATTATATATTTGTTATCTAACCTTCATAGAATAAAGCATTTCTAGAAGAAACAACACATAGCATTAATATATGTTATCAAAATTGTTATCAATAGTTATTTCTGTAATGAATACCTGTCACAGGCAGACTCCTCTCACAAAAGGACTAATTCAAACTCCAGTGAAATCACTGTGAGTTCTTTCCACTGGTGTCAGTGGCAGGTGAAATAGGACGTTATGCAGAAAATTCTAGTCTGGATATCACTGCTAAATGTTCGCATATTGACCAGAAGGAAAGAGATTCAGTCAAAAGTGACCCAATAAAAATTGCAGTTCTGAAAAAGCTCTAAGAATATCTGTGGGATGATATGCTAAGATGCAGGATGCTGCAGATGCCTGCAGTTTTTCACATAGAACAGAAAGCTAATTGTTTAATCCTGACATCTTGTAATTAAGTACAATTCTCTTTGCCTGATGAGATTTTCTTTTGCTTCTGCTTGTGTGAAGGCTGAAGGATTGAGTCCTTACCTGCACTTTTCTTTCTATAAATAGTCCCTTTTTACAAGTTTCTGACTGAGCTATTTCAACAAGTTAATTGGAAGAGATTAAGAATTACAGATGTAGTTCTTAGCTTGCTTTTTCTTATTGCTATATATCTAATCTCAAAATTGTCCACAATAACCCTCAGAATAGTGTCTAAATATAGTATAATCCTTTTAGACAACTAGAAAGTCAACACAGAAATGTATCATTCTGTCCACTACATTTTAGCCTTGCTGAAACAAACTACACCCTAAATTAAAATTTTCATCAGTGATACATACCAGTGATTTAAAAATATGATTTATTTAAATTCCATTTTTGACCTTATCTTTGCTGCTGATACACCACAATATGGATTTTCTCTTTCCCAAGTGTCGTGCATGCAAAACTTATAAATTAATGTGTATTTTATGATCCATTTTGAAAAATAATCATATATATGTTACTTGAAATTCATATGATCATACAGATTCAACCTAAGAGATTTTGTTTTCCCCATCTACTAAAAGGTGACAGAATACTCTTCTCAATGATACAATATAATTTTCAGGTATAAATTATGTGCTCAAAATCTTAGTTATGTCATTAAATGCATGTCTGTGTTACAGAGTCATGCTGAATCCTGCACTCCAACCTGTAAAGATTCCCGAATCCCAATCAAAACTACATGAAGTTTGGTTGACAATAGTTTATAGACAATTTTGCCTTTAGGAGATACATCCAGTAGTGGCTAAACATATATTTTATGAAATGCTTTGTTCTTTTTTTGTGCATATAACTCCAGACTTAGGTTGTGCGCACAATGTGGTTATTATGTCCTGTTGAGAAGTGTGTTACGCAACGGTGTTGAAAGGAATAGCTGTAATGCGCCGTAATGCTAGAAGTTCACAGAATTTCTTTCTGTTTCCTCCTGATCTGTGTTGGTTACAACCTGCATGATATTTTAATTTCCTGAGCTGTGGGCCGGATTGGTAATTTCTACGCTATAAAACAAACATGGCTGAAGTTGAACTGTTGGATCAGATCTTGGCTCTGTATCTCCACAGCAGTACAAAGACAGTTTATCTTTCTCGTTTTGTGTCCCAAAGAGAACAGGATTGAGCCGAAACATGATAAAGAAAGCATGTGTCTGGGCAGAACATACACATTCACTTGGAAGGTCACCCTCAACCAGCTCATGCTGCTTGGAAATAGAAATCTGGAACTTTGGTCAACAATTACAGGGACAAATAGAAAAATCTAGCAGGAAGCTGTCCGCAGAGGCAGCATAAACTATGACTGTGGATTTTGTCAAGCGAAGTTGTGTAGCTTTTCCACTACTTCACCTAAGCGTGATATATGACAGTTTAGAGCTTGTAAACTGGGCTACTCTCTTTCAGATGCCCCCCTTCAGCTGCTAGAACATTATTACATTGCTTTGCCAGTAGCCTAATAATCACAAGAAATAATACATAATAGAGGACAGAAGTTGCACACTGAGCACTGTCTAGACTGTGCTTTTGCCAAGAAAGGTTGGACCAGATGATGCTTCAGGTCCCTTCCAACCTGGTATTCTATGATTCTATGATTCTAATTTTTCAGAGTGATTTCTGGCTTTAAGCCAAACTGGAGGTAATTTCCCCAGAAATCTCTGCATTAACATAGAGGATGAAATACTCTAAAGACTTGCTACAAACCCCAGTACTCAGAAAGTTGCTGTTGCTGTTGCTTTCCGAGAAAGTAACAGCGGTCATTGAAAAAAAAAAAAAGAAGAAAAAAAAAGAAAGCCATAAAAGTCTCTGAAAGCTGCACTTTTTTTTGTATTAAGGAATATCTTGGTTTTAAGCATATAAACTCATAGTGTTAACTCTAACGGTAATGCCTGATTTCCAGATAATCCAAGGTGTGTTTGTGTGGCAGGGCAGGTTCGTCATCGTGTTGAAGCTGTTGCCTCATCCCTCTAGTGGTAGAAGCCATTAAGGCACTAGAAATGCAGGCAATTTCCGTGTTCTATACTATAGCGGATTTCACGGTAAAAAAAATCACGACAACCACTACATGGTTTGCAGTTACCATATATGTCTATTCCACGGCTGGAAAATTTCCCGTTAGATTACATAAAGATTTATTTCTTTCCTCTGTTCTCCCTTTCCTGTCCTAAAATCCAGTTTGTTTTTAATATTAGCAACTAGATTGAAAACAAAATCTAACAAAAATGATATTCGTGGTTGTTTGTTTGGGTTTTTTTTATATCTGTGCAGAAATTTGACAATGTCAGATATATTTATCTTAAAAGTAAATGGGGGTGCTTATCTTCTTCCCAGATATTACAGGAACGTCTGTTCCTTTGAATTCCTGTGCTTCTCCATGAGTTAAATGCAAAGGATCCCGAAGGACTTCAAGCCATCTGTCATGTTACACAGATAGAAATACACCTAGCTCTGGGGATGAGCTAGAGTAACAATTCTCTTAGTACACAAGAAAGCTAATCAACGTTTGGTGAGTGGGATGCAATTACCCACAATGAAATTTAGCCAAGGATTGCAGCATATTATCCTATCTATCAATATGATCATTAAGGTTCTTTTATTTCATTAATCTGTCATTATGTCCATGGTGTCCATCATTGGACTGTTTAACGGCTTAGGCCAGGCTTTTAAGCAAGAGTCAGTTTGTTCTCAGTGACAGTCAGGTCTCTTTTCACTGCATGAAAAACCTTGAAGGAAATGTACAATTTGAAGAATGTGTTATAGTGGTTTTTTATTGCTGGAATTAGAAAGTCAAAACCAGCTTTTCTAAGAGCTGCACTAGCCCTTTCTTTTCTGTTGACTTGCCTCTTAACATTATTTTAAACTGTATTAAGAGAAGTTTGGGGTGGGATTTCTGTTGATTCAGATCACAGATCACACTGATTTGAACAGCGCTTAAATCTATGTTAGACATTCATTTACTAGAAGTGCCAAAGAGATACCAAAGGTAACTTCAGGTACATCATTTGATCAGGAAACTATTCCTGGTGGGGAAAACCAACACAACATAAGTTATAATAGATATTTGGAAAATAGTTGTGCTTAGTACAACAGGGAACTGACACCTGAGTTTGCAGGCAGACTCTTGGACTACAGTGTTGGGTCTGGGATTGATATTACAGCCTGAATTTGTCACTCATTTTTTTCCACACCTCAGGTTGTTTTTTTTATATGGAAGAGGGACAATAATCCTTCTTTCGGACAAACATTGATTTTTCATTAGACTAAATTAAACCAAAGTACATAAAATGCTGTGTAGGAAGAATGTATGGAGATTTTATTACATGTAAAGCAGTTTCTCTAAGGAGAAACACATACATAATTAGTAATTGGTAATCTATATCCCCAAAGTATAATTTGCTAGTGATACAGACAGCCAACACATTTAGCCTTTGCCACTAGACTCTGCCAGAACAGCTTCCAGTGATCTACGGACGCTTGTGTGTTTTCAACTGCGATATTTTGAGACAGTGTGTACAACCATAGCAAAAAATAAATACAGAGAAAGGATGTGTCTTTAGTTGATATTTGGGGTTAGTGGAGTCCATAGAAAGGTATCAACAATTCTCAGGGCTTCCCAAGAAAGAATGTTGTATTGCACTGAGGGAGCCTTCCATTCATCCCATATTTCCTTCTTTAGTCTTATTTCTTGACAACCTGACAACCATCACATGAATTCAAGACTGAATGTGATCACATTTCATCTCTTAATTTTCCTTGAAATAAACCTAGTAGAATTGTCTGCAATCTTGTTCCAAAATAGGAAAATTAGGAATCTGGGAGTGTTTCTTATGTCATATATGTAGTGATAGGATGAGGGGTAATGGTTTTAAACTGAAAGAGGAGAGATTTAAATTAGACATTAGGAAGAAATTCTTTCCTGTGAGGGTGGTGAGCCCCTGGCCCAGGTTGCCCAGAGAAGCTGTGGCTGCCCCATCCCTGGAGGTGTCCAAGGCCAGGCTGGACGGGGCTCTGAGCAGCCTGGGCTGGTGGGAGGTGTCCCTGCCCATGGCAGGGGGCTTGGAACTATATGATCTTTAAGGTCCCTTCTAACCCAAACCATTCTATGATTCTATGGTTCTATATGTTTGCAGCTGCATCAGATAACACTAATCCAAGCTAGCAATGCCAGCGTATCCTCAAATGACTAGTAGTTTAATCAAAAGGGTCCCATCATTTTATTTATAATATAAAATAAAATATGACTTGTTCTATGAGCATCAGAATGGATGCATCTGGCTCCCTGAGCCTTCCTGTGTTCATTAACTCTACCTTTCTACCACCCTCTCCTCACACCAAGTCAGGATCTATGAGAACTCCAGTCCTCCTCTGCGTGGTCCCTAATGCTTTCCTGCCAACATCCTTAGTTCTGTCATGTCATCAGCATACCTTTTCTCTCTCCCTCATCGTGTCTCTCTTGTTTTTCTTTACAAAAGCGTTTTTGGTAAACTATTTTTCTGAAAATTGTATGTAACTCTTAATTCTAGGACTACTATTTTTCTGTCAAATTTGACGAAACTAAGTTCAAAAGCAATTATGAAGGGGAATGGGGACACACACACACACAAAAAGTGTAAGTCTCATTTCATTAGAAAACTGGACTGAAACAGTCAGCATTAGATGTTGGGGTTTTGTTGATTTCATGTTCCATTAATAGCAGAAGTTATCTTTGGTATTACTTTATCTTTTGAGAAACAATTCCTCTGCTTTGTATAAGCCACAAAGATCTCATCTCTTTTATACAATAAATACTTAAGAAGTGCCTGATACCTTCTTTGGACAACATGTCCATGGGTTTGAAGGCATAAAAGTCCAAATGTTCTTTTTCTTACCACAAGATACAAAGGAAAACCAAAGACTGTAAAAGGTTTTGAGGGAAACTGAGCACAGAACCTCTATTCCTGTTGGTTTGTTGAATACATATGATGTTCCTCATCCCCTGGAAACCTTAGAGCGGCACATAAGTCAAGATGACAGGAAAACCTCTGCTTTATTTTAGAACCCTGCTAATGAGCTCAGTGGTGATTACATTGTGTTCCACAGGGCAGGGGGGGAGACTGGGGTATCACGTAACTAGCTCCAGGCCAAAGCACTCTACCCATCCATTTCCATGATCTCTAAATGTAACTAAAAATATCAAGTTCTCAGTTCAGATCCCTTTTCTAAATGTCACAGGGAACGCCCTCAAGCTTAGGTTTCATGTGTGTTTCATTTTGTAATCTGGTGTTTAAGAGTAAATATTTTATATCTATTTTTTCTTATTGTTTGTTATAAATAAATCGTCACAGAGCTGGTGGATTAACTGCTTGATTCCACTAAAGGAAGCTGTGGCTCCAAATGTGTTGTGTAGTGCCATGGGGGGATATTAGCTTTGACAGCTACACTGCAATGGCACTGCTCTGGCATGATTAGGCTCTATAGGCACCAACCGAAATTGGTGGAATGCTACTGGACCCTTATTTAGCACCTTAATTTTATATAGAAATATACCAGATTTAGGATGGGAACATCCACACATTTAAGAGCGTGGTTCTGATTCACTTCCAAGTCTGTCCTTCCTCTTCCTTCCTAGGTTCCTCTGGGTGTAGGTAGCCAGAAGTTCAGATGTTTCAACGAATGCTTCTGGCTTCTGCAATTCCATCTGGGTCAAACGGAACCTATTGATTCTTGTGTGACTCAGTCTCTGTGTGAGCAGTTCTGATCCTTTTAGCTATTCCAGGGCTCCTGTAGGGGAAGTGAATTTTAATTACTTATTTAGTGGTCTATTACAAGACTTGGAAGTTCAAACAATTCAAAAGACTTATGCTCAACCTTCAGCCCTTACCAGGCTAAGGGTTTTCTTGTCTGTCTCTTAAATTGGCATTTTCAGCGTGGGCAAGCTTTTCTGTCTTTTGGTTTTCAGCCCAACAGCCCTCAGCTTAACAGTTGACATCTACTGGGCCTTCACCATGGACTTTTACTGCGTTATGTCTGATTATTACAACTCATTCTGTACTTGAGGCACTTTCTGGCTCCTCTTGTGACAAAGATTTTCTGGCTGCTTCCCTTTTCTACCCACAGGGCACTGTTTTATGGGCAGTTCTTAACTGGCTTTTTTTTCCCCAGCTGAAGAAGGGATCAGTGCTACCATTAGTGCTGTCTCTGTGTGCTGTGGTGTATGATCTATGAATCCCACTCTGTTTGCCAGAGACAAATACTAAAGTGTAGATAGAAAGCTCTAATAAGGCAATGCTGCTACTTCTCTGTTTTAGTGCTACAGAAAATTCTCAATCCATTAGGAAATAATAATTTAAAGGGAGAAAAGGACAAATGTCAAAGTCTCTGCTTGGGCTGTATTCCTACCTAACTCAGCAGGGGGGATGTCTCTGTAGAATATCAGGAAAGGAATTCAGGATCTGGCCTTCTGTATAGAACTAACTTCAATGCGCGCGTTGCATTTTAGCAGTGGTCTATCTTTAGCTAAGAGCCCTTCCATACACAGTTTCACATCCTCTACGTTCTCCTTTCGGAAGTGATGCCAGTTCCTCAAAAATTGTCTTACCATTCGGTTGTTCTAAAGCCCTGTTGAGGAATAGGTATTTTTTAGATATTAAGCCTGCTTTCTCCATGAAAAATATGCATTACGCTACAGCCAAGCAAAGATCAAGACTGAGATGTGTATAAATATGTAAGAAAAGGTAGGCTACAACCACAGTTCTATTGCTGTTTGCCAGATGTCCTGAGATCACACCCTGGGGGCTGCAGCTAGGTAATTAATTTCTGCAACACATAACTTGTTAAATTTAGCTGTTTGTTTTCTTGTTCTCTCTCACTTAATATTTTCCTACAGTTCCAAACTGTAGGTCTTACTTTGTATATAACTCCAATAAAATCACTGAGGCTATTTCCAGAACAAAGGATCTAAATATTCTGACAGTGATCTGAATCATGCCATATGTTTTCTGTGCAGATCATTTTTTTCCCCTTATCATGATAGACTGACTTTTAACTCAGTGAGGAAGATACTGGTTGTACCTATCTTTGTGTTATTTTGTTTTGTTTTGGACTATTGCATGTGTCCAGTAATTGGTCTGAGACTGCAAATTCATTCACACCTAACATGTTGTTATATATTCCTATTTTTCTGGATGTCTTCTGCTTTCTGAAGGGCTGAACACATCAGAAGCATTACGAAAGCTAGTCTTTGTGGCCTTTGGAACAACAGGGTTCACGGTTTTCTGACTTTCTGTGTAGGAATAATTATATATTAATCAAAGCTCTGAAATAACTACACATCCCCTAATTGAATGGTTGGAAAGCAAGTAGTCCCTAAAAATCCGTTCTGTCAGTCACATCATCTTCACTTCCAAATTCTCTTTTACTATGAGGCCCCCATGGCTCATGGAAACACCTTTCCCTGGAGGTAGCTTATCTTTAATAAAAATCTCCACTGAATCCATGAGTTCAATCAGTCTCATATTACTGAGTCACTCTTGGGTGAACTGAGCCGGTCTTCTGCTTTCACAGACAAATTTGCTTGGCAGGCTGCCCATTTCTTTCTATTTATGACAAGAATATTAATCACTCTCTGAATGGTGCGTGCTCCATCATCAGTGCACATCATAAATCATTGAGAGGTACTTTCGCATCTGGTTAACATTACACCTAAGGGCTTCGTGCAGCTCACGCTTTCCCGGTCTACATGGGCATCTTCCCTTTGCTCATGTCTTGTACCTCAACTAGTGTTCTCCAAAAGGCTTCATAAATTGATTGCTTGTCTTTCAAAAGCTGCCCTATACTCTCCAGCACTTCTAATAGACTTCAAAATGATCCTCATTAATACGTCTTCACTAAGAGGATGGGTGACCATTCACACGTCCTGAAGGAGATGGGAAAATATGACCAGTGAAGGAAAGAGAGAGCAAGAATCTTTTTTAAGTCCATGTGGAGCACAGGGGAGGTCAGAGAGTGTAAAAAACAGCCCAAGTTTTTCTACTTGAACTCAGTCTCAAGGAATATGACCTTAAATACAATAGGACTTTCCTATGAGGGCTAGCATTTTTGCAGGAAATCTCACAAGGATTCACGGTCTGGAATTGGTTTCCCATACCTCAGGCAGGTTATCAGCTTGAAACTAGACTGTAACTCGGCCTTTTGTGGGGGGTGAATGGGGGTGAAAGGAATGTATTCCTTTTTTTCAAAATACTCTATGCCTCATCTTCCCATGTCTCCTCTACCCCATTTTGTGTGACCTGTCCTATCCGCTCCTTCCTGCAGGTGCACGCCTTTCCCTTTCCCACCCTCCAACGGGGCAAATAATGAAATTAGCTGACCTTGGTTGTTATAGTAATAAGTATAACCAAGAGCCTTTCTGCATACCATTCCTTGGCACTAACTCTAAACACTGGTCTTATCACTCTGCGAATGAACAGGTTTTGGCACAATACGCTGTTAATTTCAGAGAGTTAGAAGAGGCCTAACTAAAAAGTAAAATTACTGGACAGAAAGTTGGTTCTGTTTTACCTCAAACCAGGACATAGGGTAACAAGAAGTTTACAGACCAGTGGTTCCCAGTGTATGGATGAATGTCTCTTTATCAGCAGAAGTGGGATGGGAAATGTACAGGACAGCTGAAACACCTTCTTTTCCAAGCTTTTTCTTAATTTAATCCTTGTTATTTCACAAAAGGCTAGAGGGACATAAATAGAAAAAGATCGCTTGCAAAATCAAAATCATTCTAAACAGTTGATCATGTTGCTAAACATGTATGCCCAATTCTGATACCCTGAACAAATACTTGACCAAAATGTAACTTCATCACTTCTTCTGCTAGAAGCTACTCCAAGAGAAATCAGGCTCAGAAGTTCTTAGTTCTCTGTGCATCAGGAGGGAAAGCCAAGTAAACTGAGCATGTGCAAGAAATTTTTTCTTCTTGATTATATTCAAATATCTGATACTTCTCACATTTTTTTTATTAATTCTTTAGGACGGAATTGGCCTGAGAATAGTTCTCCAGCCGTTACGAATAGGTTATTAATCATATACAATCTGTTTGATATTATGGCCACATGGCAGCCCCCAAATGCAAGTAGCTGAAATGCAATTTGAATGTGGGAATCAGTAACTCAGACTTGCAGAACAAGATGGAAGATGGAGAGTTGCAAAAAGTGGAAAACTTTTTGCCTCTGATGATAACCAAAAATAATGAAAACTTCTGCTCTTAATATTTAAAAAAATTCCCCAAAGTATACTTAACAGCCATTTAGAAAATGTTGTATGATTGAAAGCTTTTTCAATTTAAAAACTGGTCACATAGAAGTTTGTTTTTCACAAAAAATCCTATTTTGGAAAACTTGGATTAACATCGAGGAAATAAAACTAAGGGAATAATTTCATTTGCCAAAAATGGTGGGTCAAAATGTGCTAACTCATTTCATTGGCATTTTTAATAGTACATGCGATGTATGACAGCAATAAAAGAAATAAACGACCAGGTCTTGATGAAGAGATCAGTTGTGAGTCTTCAAAAGAAGATTTTGAAAGCATAATTTCTTTCAGGCTTTAAGTTTTTCTGCCAGCTCTTTTGATTGCCTACTTCGCTTCATTCAAAATCAGAATATTCAGGGTTGAGGACTGACAATTGCAGTGACTGAAGCTGTTTGCTGTCCAAATAAGTAGTCTTTAGAATATAAGCATGAGTGTCATTATAAGTCCTACATATATGGTGTAATCCCATTTCGGGAAGTCGATGGGGCTATTGGTTTCAATGGCAGAAAAGTTTTCATCTCTTCAGCGAATATCGTGGGAGGCTGGAGGTATGCTGGTTGTACAGATGCCCTCTGCTGCTGAGTTTCTGAACTGTGCTGGTACAAAAAGAGGAGGCTACTCTGGTAGTGACCTGTTCTCAAAAATCCTCCCCAGCTAAGAAGCCGAAGAGAGGATTGCTGCAAGTGTATAGACTGCAAGCTGCCACCCAAGTTCCCACCAAGTACTCACCCACGCAATGGGTTTCCTGGCAGTGGGCCACCATGCCCTCGAAAAGGTGCAAGTTTTTCTTCACAAGGGTTAAATAAAACAAAGGAAGGCAAAAATGATCAGAGTGGAATACTACGTTCGGTGAGTTTTGGCTCCATTTGTCAGCATCCTGATGCTGCTGCCATTAACAATAGCAAGTGCCAAGGATGGGCAGGAAGCAGCCAGAATTGCGCAGCTCACGGTCAGGGAGAAGTGGAGAGGTGAAGCTGGAAACTACATAGATGCGACAAGTAGTGTTGATGTTTGGACATGTCTGAGCACCACCAGCGGAGGTGACTGGTACACTTGTCAGAGTCGTCATTGTCCATGCGGGGATGCAAAGCAGAACCCGCCCCTGTTTAACACCCTCAAGGATTTCAGTGAAGGCATCAGGGCCAAATAGTGATCTTGGCTCTGACATGTGACAAAATAGATGGTACTGTAGTAGCAAACATGGTAAACTGTCCTGGTTATCTTGCCAAAAACACCTTAAAAGATACAGTGCAGCTGGCTCAAATGGTAGACAATCAGAAAGGGATGGGTTGGGAGCCACATAGGTCAGCTAAGACCAGGCTGCAAGGGAAAATCCTGTTCTCTGAGCCCAGCATTTCCCCTGGAAGATGAAAATCCAGATAAGAGAGATGTTCAGTCAGCCCCACAGATGGGATGAAGAAAAAGTCCCTGGAAGGAGAGTCCTGTGAACAGTGTCCAAGATGGTATCTGCATTTCTACAAAAATCTGTCACTGTTTTCTGTCCAAATGCAGAGACATAAAGCACGATGTTTCCACTTTATGTGACAGACGTCTCCTCTCCGCATTACCGTTAACATGAACATCTTGTGAGTGCCTGTATCATTATTGCCAGTTCTGAGAAGAGATTTATGGTGGGACCATCTTCATTTTTTAGGTGTTTGACATTTTACTGACAAATCACTACGGTCTGATCAAAGGCATTAAAATTGACAGAGAAATTCCTACCCGCTGCTTTGGATTTGCCCTATCAGAACGCCCCCAGGCCCAGCTGCTGTTCCAGCACACTTTAAAAAGTGACAAGGGACATGTTCTTTGAAGACAATGATCCCATACCACTTGCTTTTCTTATGCTAAATAATATCAACCCTTTTGCAGGATAGAGATTTCATTATAAAGTTGCAGAATGACTGAGAATTTTGTGCATTTGTGTGCCAAATATAGGACAAATAATTGCAGAATGAAGAAACCCATCAAGGTAGCCTTGTAGGAAGTTATAATTGTTCTCTCCACAAAAGCAACTGAACTTTCCTTCCTCGGCATTTGCCCCATCCTCCTCAGACACCCTGAGCTCTTTGGCAAAAGCGCTGGCTCCTGTGACTACCTTTGTGCCCAGGAATGAGTCAGGTCCCTGCAATGACAGATGCCTGAATAAATCACTGAGGAGTGGTGGTGTGTGCGCAGGAGAAGGGGAGGCTGCTGTGTGCACAGGGAGGTGTCTGGTTGTGCTGGATAGATATTCGAAGCAGAGTTTATCCTAGCACTGAAAGTGAAGCAAATACTCCAAACGCTTTCTTTGCGTTTAATTTCTTCCAGATGCAAAAGCAGAGGAAAGCCCGCTTTTCCCTTCCCCGCAGAATCAACCTCTTGGATGCCCCATTTCAGTTCCTGTATTAACTGCTAATAAAATTGGCCGCTCTCTGCTAGGCAGGGGGGACTCACTGAGAGACTAGCGCTTGCATTTAAAGGCTTCTTCTACACATCTGAATATTAACAAGTCTCCATAGCAGTTTCTCTACATGGTCCGGCTTCAAGCCCATCTGATGCCTCGGTTTTTCTATCTTCTCCAGTTCATGAGCCTTTACACTTCCATTTCTTCACCCTTCCCCATTTGAAGTCATTATATCAAGGACTTCATAGTTCCTTGCTAAATTCAGTTCCCTCCACATGTTCAGCAGGTAACCTAACACTCTGAACTTATAGTAAAAGTACAGAGCAGGTTTCTTTCTGCATTGATTTCCTCTACCTGTGTCACCTCCTTCCGCTCTAATCACAGTAGTGAGCCCATTAACTGCAGCATCATCTTTTCACCGATCCCAGAGAGAGAATTTTCATTTGATGAAAAAGTTGAATGTCGTTCATTGGTACGTGGTGGCTTGGCATATTGTGGCATCTTCTAATTACAACACGAGTCATCGTGACAGGCTGGTTGTAGCCACAGAATCATTTGCTATTTTCACATGAGTGCACAACAAAAGCATACAATGAAAAGGCATCGAGGCACTTATTGCTTACCATGAAACACACAGGATCTTGTTCCCTCACTCAAAACATGAGACTTTTCTACTTAGATCTTTGTGAAAAATCCCTTTATGGTGATGTATCAGATTGCCCCGTTTAAAAAAAAAAGTAAAAAAAAAAAAGTAGAGGGCTGGAATGTTCTTTTCCCAGGAAAACACCCCTGGCACACCCCGCAGGACCACCTCCCGTTGTTTCTCTGTCCTGAACTTGCACACCCCAGCTGCAGTGGAGTTGAAGTGGCAGGAAACACCATTAACGCAGGACGCCTTGAGTTCTTGGCTGAGATACAAGGAATATTTCTTGAAATGTTCGTGCAGTGTGGCATCAACAGGAATATCCTTCTGCCCAGCACAATTCCGTAGCTCCCTGACATGTGCCCCCTCGCACTCTGCAGTGTCTTGGGAGGCTCTGGAGGCACAGGAGTCTCACTTCTAGCTGCGAACGTGAAACCCATGCAAGGAAGCCTCTGCTGGCAGATGAGTGGAAGTGTGACCTGGCACCTAGGATTCGGCGTTTGGTACTACTGCCACATTGTCTCCTGCACTGCTTCTGAGGAAGCCAAAGACGCTGTCACCACACAGAGGCAATCCTATGTGAAAGGGGGGGTTTAGGGAATCCTTCCCAATTGCAACGCCCTAGCAGCTTGCTTAGAGCAACATGAAGTCTAGACACCTTAAAATTAATGGATTGCCATTATGCAGTGAGCAGTATGGAAATCTCTTGGCCCACCTATTTCAGCTGTTGTTTTTTTTTTAAACCTGGATCTTTGTTAGAGAAATGTTGATATCTTGGCCACATCTGAAAGTAATAGTACAATTTCCATCAGCATAGACAGAGCCAGAATTTTGTCTGAAGGATAATACAGATGCCACAACCAGAACACAGGCTTACCTGTAGCTTGACTGTTTGCCGACGCTCTACTAACAGGCTAAGGTCAATAGAAATGTTTATTCAAGAGAAACCAATAGCAAAACTGTCTCTTGTGATGAGGTTGTAACACGACAGAGAAGCCACCCTTCCTATCAGTTTCCCCTGCTAAAACCTTCTCTCTGGACTATTTTTATTCCTTTTTGGACACTTGAAGCAGCACTTCTTGAACATTGGCTTCCTTTTTTGAGCAACCTGGTCTGGTGGGAGGTGTCCCTGCCCAGGGCAGGGGGGATGGAACTAGATGATCTTTAAGGCCCCTACCAACCCAAACCATCCTATGATTCTGTACATTGCACCAAGCACTAGCTGAGGCAAATTAGTAAAAGCCATCAGCATGGGAGCTGCACGGAACTAGGGATTGTCAGAAACAGAATTTTTCCACCATGGCTTTTCGTTGCTGAGGATGGTATGGTCCAGATATCGACAGCAACATCAAGCATTTCAAACCTGCTGTGGTATGGAAGGAACAAGACAATGATTTTTAAAAGGCTCATTTATTTAATGCCTCTTGACTACAGAAGTAGTTATGATGTCCTCCACATCTTTCAGTACCCAAACTGAAATGCTGAATAGTGTTGGGTGTTTAGAACACCCAAGGACAAAGCTAGGTCAGTCTAATTCAAATACAAATGTGTTTCTGACTATCTATCTACAGCACTGGCTTGTTGGGGAGCTGCAAAAAGCAATAAAAAGAATCATACCCTTACTAAATGTCTCAGGCTGACTCACTTCTGACTGAGAAAGCATAGTCACTAATTATTGCAGGGGAATGTACATATGCGCCTTCCAAAAATTGGTATGGCTGCTGAATTTCACATCCTACTCATCTCCCAGCAGATTTCTCGGTACACATGCTTACATAAAAACTTCCTGAGCTGCATCTGAATGATGTAAGTGTTGGTAGAGACAACTGATTATTTAAAGACAGAACAAGATTTAATTTAGCTATTCCTTTTTAAGGATGCCAAGACTATGCCGCAGAGTTGTTGTGACCACCCTGAGCACGCAGAAACACAGACAAGAAATAGTAGCCATGGCTTGATGAGGTTACAAAGTAATTCAAATATTCTGGAAATTATTTTGTTATCATTCATATGGTAATGATCATCTTTTTTTGCCCTGTATCTCTTTCCATCTGTTTAGGGAAGGAAGGATTTTCATGTCTAAACAAGTCCATTGTAAGGGCTGCCTTTGCCCACCCCCCCCCTTAGCACAATCTCTTTGCCACAGCAGGCGTTAGGAACCCCGACCCCGTCCCCTGCGTCCCTCAGCCGCGTGTTGTCCTAAATCTCCTGCCAGTTACAAGCCTGGCTTTCAGATTGTGGGAGCTGCCACTGGTGGAGTTGTGCTGACCTCAATGTATTTTCAGTGCCACGTTCAAAATCTTATTTTCAGAAATGCTGGCTTTCTTTTCATTTTGAACATTAGGCAAGATTTTATTTGTTGCAGAGCCCACACATTGGAAACAGATACGAAATGTGCAGACTTCAGATGTTGGGACATCCTTTCTTCCACCTCTTGCCAGTCTCATCCACTGATCTGTTAGGGAATAGGTTACATATTTTCCTACTCCTGTAAGACAATGTATTTAACACCAGTTCGATTGAGGTGTTCAAACCATTTCTTCCATTTCAGTGCTGCCTACCACTTTTGCATCAAATAAATATGGACTTATTTTTACAAGGACCCTTCAATACGGGTAGATGAAGACATTGAGCAAATTAGATGCCTTACCTATTTTTCCGATGCAAAAAAGTACAACCATGACAATTTTGGTGCACGTCTTCATTTACTGCATAAGATAAATGAAGGAGTTAAGACTTTTGAAGGGTAGCTACAATTTCTGATCACGGGGAGAGCCAGGTATGCTCCAGGATTTGCGTATGTCTCACAAGTTACCAGGCTACTCTTTCTTATAAAATATAATTGCCTTTGGATGAAATTGTACCCCCAATTAAACTTCATCACCTGTTTACCACAGGCCTCAATGGAGACTAGGTTTAACCTCCAAGAGCAAAGCTTGAACGCAGCTGAAAACTCTTAACACTTTCCTAACGCATGAATATCCCCTATATCCTGCGTAGCAACAGCACCTTCTTTTGTCTTTTTTTCCCCCTTTCTCACTTTCCTTTTGCTACCACTTTCTTCTCATCTTTCTTAATGCCTTATTTTTCCTTTTGATACCTCAGTATGAAGCACAGTGGTAGGGGCATAGTTTTGGTCTTTTTTTTTCTTTTTTGATATAGAGAAGATTGTTTTATTCATCTCATACATTTCTTTCATTTGATTACCGCTATTGCATCTCTCTTAATCACATCAAAGTTACAAAGGAAACGACCTATCAAGTCTGGCAGGTGACCAGAGAAGTTCTGGTAACATGATGTAACAGGAGAGATAACATGTGCTGACGCTCTCTATTGAGAGCAAGTCACAACCTTGAATCCAGATTCTCCGTGATTTAATCCAAAGCCCTACACTGGTGCCAGAAGTGAGTTTTAAAAAAGATTAAAACATGTAGAGGTATCTGTGAACAGTAAGGCTTTACCAGTCCCTTGGAAAAGCTTTTGCTCTGCCATATTTTCCAGTTATCTGTGCTCAAAGCTATTTAAGTGCACGTATGTGAACCACTCGCGCTGCGTGTGAAAACTGCGTGTGTGACTGAGTGAGAACTTGAGAAGTCACCTCAGGTCCTGGCATCGCAAGAATAAAAACTGTATCCAGAGAACGAAGAGAAAAGCAGCCTGCCTGAAAATGAGTGCCTGTAACACACTCTTTGTACCGTACCTAAAGGCAGATGAAGGTGCCGAGTCTTTTTCGCTGACCTGTGGTCTTCCAATGTAGGGAATTTGCAGTTAATTCCCCTGTGGGCTATCACAGGCTCATGCCGTCTCGGTCCATGTGCATTGCCTACAAAATATGCAGAACTTAGTACAGCTCTTCCCTGGTAATTCATTCTTAAGAAAACGCATGAAGACGGCAGTTACGCATTGTGATTATCAAGCGGAAGATGGCAGTCAGCTGGCAGGAGGCTTTCTTCAAATAATCACCCGAATAAAAAACTGGTGAAGTTACAATTGCAGAAAAACTGTGTAGAGCATCCCAACATTCTGCAATGAGTTGCAGAAATCTGCATGAAAGCTTTTCTCCATGAGGTTCTCTGGGCAATTAACTTTTAACACTTCAGCTCCTCTCTGAACTCTTGGAATTTCCCAAAACAAGTTGACAGCACATGAAAAATAAACACTGCTTTATTTGCCAGATTTAGATCATATTAAACGTACATATATAAGTTAGCTGAATGCAATGTTTAAAAAATTTATTCCAACATTAGTGTATCATATATATCAGCAACATACTTAAGACAAAAACGCCACTCAGACTACACGACAGTACGGATCAAACCCGGCAGTACACATACAACGGTTGGAAAATCCACCTAATCTCACTCCGTTCTGTTGTCTCAAACTGATAATATTACATAAAAAAAAGTAAAAGCATAATAACAAAATCTTCTAGAAAAAATAGGATAGTGTCTTATAGTAGCACTTTTATTTTGCAGTCATTTGCTTACAACATACCACATTAAATCTTTCCAAGGTAAAAATACTAAATTTTAATTGGGAACAAAAATAAATCCCTGATTGTATTACTCTTGAAAGGCCAGTTTTCTTTTTCTAATTCTAATGAAGCAACCTGCTGTTGCTTCCGTTACAGTAGTTCCAGCACAGAACTATCTTCGCTTTGGTTCAAGGACACTTTTAGATACTTACATTAAACACAACAAAATCAAATATCAAACTGACCAGTCCGTTTCTCTTGGTTTTGTCACTTTTCAAGAACACTTCAGGAAACGTATATGTATGTGAACCGTTATAATCCTAATCACACTAATAATCTTTTGTCAAAATACTGCTTAATGACAAGTAAAGGCAAACTATTATATAAAGAGGTGTTAGACTTATTTTGTTATGTGACATTAGCTCTTAATATAACACATTCTCTTTTCAACAGTTTCTATATACAAAGAAGTAATGCTATGAAGTATAATGATGGATTTTTAAGATATATGTATTTCTTTTTAAATAAGCTGATCCCAGATTTTTTCCACTTTCTATTGTATGATACAACATATGCAAAACGTCTGTTTGTATATCATTAAATAGGAAGCGATCTCAAAAAATAAGTTTGAAAGAAGCAAGAAATAGGGGTCAAAACAGTAATTCAAATTCAGGGTCTGCATGCGGGGCTTCTGCACATCAATGCTGTATCCCAAACTAAAGTATTTCCTTGTTTTCCTCCATCTTGCTTTTCAATGGGATTATTCATTCACAACACATCTATTTTGATGACATCTTTTCAAATGTGGTGTATTAGGACACTTTATTACAGGACCTGAACAAACTAATGTTCCATAAGCAGGAATAGTGCATCTAATGCTGAATTTTCAAATCTGTTTTCAGCTTCAACGGGATTTTACGTTTTGCATAGAAATACCATTTTGCATCTCATCACCTCCCTGTTTGAAGCAATTGTTTGCATTGCTAACAGTAACAAAACCGTGAACTCTAAATTAAGCTGTTTATTTAACAGTAGATGTGTAAGCAGCAGCAAAGTGCTTGCATTGTGTGAATTCTGGTGTCGCACACGTGACATACTCTTCTTTGGCTTATACATTAAGCAGCAGAGCTCATTCATTTATACATGCATTCCTCCGATAAACCCATTACTTCAAATATATCTGAATATTCAAGAACATGGTCAGCTCATCAGGAACATGAATTGCCAACACGCTTGATTTATCAAGCAAACTCACAGAACGCAGCTGAATAACTTACAGTAATGAGAAATGTACATCTGCTTCGACTCCTTGACTGGCAGCCAAACCATGTGGCGTTTGGTCGAGGTAGGCACTTCAACGTTAAAACTTTTGCTAATAATGACGGTTCCACTCAAGATACTGATTTAAAACTCTGTTACAACTTTAAGGTTACTAGCCACGTATTCCAAGACGTAGGCTAGGTCTGCTAAAACAAAATACGGAAACCTTGAGTTGTGAATCTAGCGAACAGTACATAATTTGGCTGATACGGAATAAAAATCTGATTTTTTTTTTTTTTTTTGTGTGTGTATACTTGCAAGGAAGTATAACTTTGAAAGTGCAAATATAGTAAAATTTCTCATCTCTCTAGCTAGTGTACTTCAGCAGGAGAGAGCTCAACTCAACAGCCCGGTGCTACTTTGTCTAAGCAGTCTGAAGCTGCTTCATCCGAGCAGTATGAAGCGCTCTCAGCGAGCGGCGGGCACAGCACTGAACCAGAAGCGTGCCCCGGCAGGCCTGGTTTGGCTAACGTCGTCCAGCCACGGCTGCGGGTTCACAGTATCACGATGCCTGCAAGCACCCCTTGGAAACAGGCATCGCTCCAGAGTGATCGTGTTCACATCTTTTGCCGAATGCAAATAAACAAGGCACTAAGCATGGACGTGTTGATATGTGTCAAATATACAGCAAAATCATAAAAATGCCTAACTGCTTCAAATTCTAAAATGAGGGCACATTCATAAACATCTGGTAGCTACTTTGCACAAGTAGTTATTACATATTTATAAACTCAATAACTTGGTAGAAAAGCCCCATGACAAAAGTGAAAAAAAATCCTTTTTAAAGATTAAGAAGAGAAAAGAACCAGGCTCCTATGTATAAGGACAACAACAACGTAAACATAGATTATTTGGCATGCTTAAAATCTTTTGAATCCAAATCCACGTACAAACCATGCAGCTAGACGAATTCGCGTGGCGGTGCAGCTCCCGGGCACACCCCATGGTACGCCTGGAGTACAGACACACAGCTTTAGCCCTTTCTTGGCATTCCCAGAGAATCCAAACACAGCACCCAAACAAAGGAGCAGCTCTGGCCAAAACTAACGTCAAGCATGACCTTCCAATGGCAGTTTTAGAGACTGAGACATAAATTACCTGTACTTCTCCACATTGTATACATCTTCTCAAAAAACACTGTAATTAGATGGTTCCAAAATATCTTCATTTAAAGAGCAAACTCTTTGGCAGATGATATCTTTATGAAAATAAAATTATGTGTTTCTTTTTTCCTTCATTAGTATGTATTAACTGAACTCTGTGCCTATAAATAATTCCAAGTGGAATTAAGCCAATATATCTTCAAAAATCAATTCCTTCTAAAAAGCGTATAGAAGTTCAAAGCTGCAAACAAATGTTTCACAAGACATAGTGGATACAAAAAAAAAGCCCCAACCCCTAACCCTTGTATCAGGAGTGTTCTCCTATTTAAATGACCATGTCATAAAAATAATACTTCTCAGCATTTTCCACAGCAGGAGTCCTCTACGATATCCTTTCCGTTCAGCTGGGATACAGCCTGGAACTTCGCAGTCAGCAACAGGGGGAGGGCTTTGTGGCAACGACCTTATCATATCCTGTGAGCCCTTTGAGGGTAACATTCCCTATACTGGGAATCCGAATTCTAGGATTACAAGATTACACTTATTACTCAAAGTGAAGGGTAGATAGAAAACAGTGCTGAAGTCATACAGTTACGTAGATGTACTAAACCTAGAATGCTCAGTAAGACTTTTAAAGAAAAGTCTAAACTCTTTGGACTGAAAGCGAAGGGTTGAAACCGTCCTATAGCTTTCAAGATGATGCGTACTGAGCAAATCACGGATCAAAAAAAGCGAAAATGAGCAAAATCCCGAATAGTTGTTTTTTTTCAACTACATTGCTCTGGATAACTCCATTCTCCCTTCTGTGGCGATGAACTCCTTTTCCGAGGCTAGTTTATCACCTTGACACAGCTTCTCCTTCAGTTTTTCAAGTTCATATTCATGAAGGATTTTCTGTGTTAAATATTTTTCACGTTTTATTTTGGCTTTCACGTCTGCAGGGACATCAGGAATCATCCATGCTACAAAGAACTTGACGATGAATACAACATGCTGAAAGAAAAAAAAGCAAAACAAAACAGTAGGCCAGGAGAAAGGTAACAACTCATTAGCAAATGAAACACCAATTGTTTTATCTACCACCAAATAGATCGATCACTTTTTGTTCACAAACAGAATACATTTCATTTGTCTGTCCTGGAACAATACGTAACAAACTTACGTGTATCCAAGATGTGAATGAAGGTTAAAGCACTTCCTTTTACGCAGAAACTTTTAATTCCATACCATTTATGAACTAGCAAACCCAAGTGTCAGGTTCTGAATCCCTAGCATCACTTTCCAGTACCTCTGTGTGCTTTCTTAGAAAACTCACATGGTCGTGCTGGTAACGCTCAGCTATTGAGAACTGATCAGATACCGATGAGAAGAGCACTTCGACAACTCCCTTCTCCCTTCAGAACTTGCAAGACAATGGTTTAATACTGAAGTACCAGTTATCCAAATTATTAATTTAGCTATTTTTAGCCAATGCACATCCCTGAAAAATGCTCTCTGGAATCTGAATACAGTCGTCTCACACACAGCTCTAACGAAACCAGTAGGAGTGGAAGTGCTCGTCCTGGTGGTTCATGTCTCTTCCATCTGCATAAAGACCTTTCTTATTTCGAACAAACGTAGCAGCCTGCTCAGCTCTTTTCACTGCTCTTACTCTGAGGTTTGCTCCCTGAAGTTAGAAGACCTAGTTGTAGCAATCATTTAGGACATGAATATTTGGTATTACTTTGGGAAGAAACTATTATATACTCTCAGCAATTATATTTTCTGTAACATTAGGAACTACCTAGAGAATCTATAAGGTACCAACTTCGGAAGGAAAATTTGAAGGGAACATACCTCCATAATAATTATAAAGGCCAGTTTTGCAGCAAGAATGTGCCAGAACTGCATAGTGTGCAAATATTTCCTCTCATGATCTGGCGGGTATCGATAGTCTCTGTACCTGATGGACAGAAAGACATGCAGAGGTGAAATGTCACGTTCAGTCTGAGACAGACTACAAGGTACAGGCAAATACAGCTGTCACTTAAGGAACCGTTTCATCTTGTTTTAAATGGTCTGTTTCCTTTTGCAGAAAAAAGGTTGCCTCTCAATTTGTTTCTATCTTACGTTTGCTTAAACACCCTCACACTCACAGCAGGAGAGGAGAGATGAGGATGTTTGAGAAGTGCAATTTTGTACGCGGGTTACCTTTTTTTCAGGGAATGATCAGATAATACAAGACAGAGCGATGGACTGTATCACGTGGTGACGGACAAGTATTGAATAAATGTGACAGATGCTGACAGATTCTGGACTGGACAGATGCAGGGTTTAATGGAAGGACAGTCTTGAGTACGTGTTCTACACTCACGTGTGTAAGCAGGATACAGACTCCTGGGGCTTTACGGCTAAAACATACAAGTGTAGCTTCTTCTGAAAGCGCTGGGGTTTTTTCGCTTGGTTCATTTGTTTTGGGATTTTTTTTCATCAAATCAATACTTTTCTTTTACCATGTACTTCTCCAAAGTTCTTTCTCAATTCTTCTGGAGCCCCCTTCTAGCAAGAAAGGACTATTTTTTTTAATGAACGCAGAATGGCCCAGATCCTTGGTGGTATCTAGCACAATAACAACTGATTTTAAATACCGTATCTCATTTTCAGCTTTGCAATCTAAACTTCCCCTTAGTGATACTTCCTTGTCCACTCTGGCATTGCAGCCTAAAAACCTTTGAAAATATAGGCTGAAGTTTGCAACCTGAGGGACACAAATCTTTTCCACCACTCAAAAATCAATCGTTTAATTAAGTAAAAAAGCAAAACCAAACAAAAAACCTGTTAGCAATGAGACTCTCTTAAACAACAAAAAGGTGATTTTTTTCATTACCGGCATGATCTCCTCCCTTGCTAATAGCTTAAACGTTACCTCCCACGCTTCAGAATGATGAGAATGACACCGTTTGATTTCCAGTGGACTACTTAGATCTGCATTGACTTTTTATGCTGCATTCTAAACAAAGTGATAAAATATTTAGCATTACACCAACCTGCATATGACAAAGTTTCCTGGATTCATTTTAGGCTTGTTTCTGTCAGGAAAATCTGAGATTTGAAACACCGACAAACTGTTGTTTATGTATCCAGACATAGGGGAGTCTTCATTTTCAGAATAAGCGTAGTAGTAAACTAAACGAGGAATCATATCTGATGTGAATGCAACAATAAAAGCCTGAAAAAGAAATTGGAAAAAGAAATTAAGGAAGTGGCACACAAAACTTGTGAGCAGATTCATAAAGGGCTTTTGGTATTATGCCTCTGCGGCATGACCCAGGATCTTTTAAAAGCAAGGGTGAGCATGACTAGGGCACTTTGCCTCGGTAAAGACTCCAACTGCAGCCTCTGCTGCGAGGACCAGCACTCAGGGACCAAAATATGCGAACAGTCCTTACAAGAGGCACCAAATCCCAAATATCCCCTCGCACCAAACTGTCTTCTACCTGTGATCATGGCACTTTATAGTGAAAGAGGAGATCGGGCTTTGAATTCTTGTGAGAACGGATGAATGCGAATCCCATGTGTGGTCACTTTATTTTCTCCAGCTGTATTTAGAAACACTGGCTACCATCATGTTTTCCCAAGAAACCTGAGATGCTTAAGATGCACAGGTACCTTGCCTATTAGTCAAGTGGGTTTGTTGCCCAAGACACTTGCAGATCTGATATTATTCTACATTAAAAGGCAATTCTTTTGCTCAACAGTCTGCTTTGCTTTACACTTAACATGAAATACTAGCACAGCATTTAGTTTCCAGTTTATAAAAAGCACTCTGAGCCGCTGCCACATAGTGGGATCCAGAAGCAGTTGAACAAGCAGAATTCCCACAGAACAGGCCTCATAGTGACAAGACAGAAATGCCATCCGGCCGACAGAATTCATGCACCTCTCCTGTCCCCTACAGTCCCCTCTGGGCAATCGTCAGACTAAGCTTCAGACTGGCTTATGCCATTCCAAAATGCTGGAAAACACAGACAAATGAATGAAAGCTTCTGGGTCCAAGGAAATGTGGACTGGGAGCTGCATGTCGTCAACATACAGACAAGGTGAACCACCCAAATGGTTTGACCGTGCCTCTGCAGGGTAACATGGGATACAGTGAATACTGTTGACGAAGGAAAAAAAAGCAGCATCTGATTTTTAAATCTGCAAATTCTGAGTACATGGAAGAATCAAAGTTGATGTCGCACAGTTAACGTACTTACATTAGTGACAACAGACAAGATGGCCATTCCGTTGAGGATTTCTTGCCAAACTCCTATGCTATGTGCTTTCGCAGCCACAGGTCTCCTGTACTGAGTGGTTAATTTCCAGGAGTCTACTCGAATCTCCAGGATATTATTCATCAGAGCAAGAAGGGGAGCCAGGGGAAAGGACGCCACAAAGAGAGTAATGAATCCAAACTGAATGACTGCAAGGGAGAGAAGAGAAGTGTCAAAAGCTGTCCCTACAAGAGCACCCTCAGGGTGACAATGAGACAATGAGACACGTAAGCTGCCACTTGAAAACAAATAGCAAACTTCTGCCAGGCTGCACAAGTCATTTCCAGCCCTGGCCTGAGCTAAGTGACAACCTGTCCCGTCCCCGAGACGTCTCTAGTCTCTTAGGGCTGCCATTCAGCAGCACCCAAGGGAACGGGGCATTCGGGTCCTGTCCAGTGATGCTGCCAGCAGTGCTGGACACTCATTCTTTCACGGTGCTGCAGTCTCTCATGAATGGAATGTAACTCTAGGGGAATGGGAACGTACTCATACATCACCTTTCTGAATTACGAGAAAGGAGCAATTTAAAATAAAATAAAATGGCTAGTTTTCCTCTCCTGCGGTTTGTACAGAGCAAGCATGTTCTCCTAAACAACAAAGAGGAAATACTTTTACTTTTGTCACAAACTTGCCTCCACCTATAGTTTAGTCAAATCATTAATACAAATTCAGTTCCACCTGTGAGTCTCAACATTAGTTTAAGAATTGCAGATAAAATACGCAAGTGATCCCTTTAGTCATTACCAAAATAAAACGGCTCTTGGTACAGAATGTGAAGGTCCCCAGTGCACAGCCCATACTGCCACTGTATTTTAAAGACAGGAAACAGAACATCTTGTCTGGTTCAGGCAGTGGATAAAAATAAGTTCCCATACACCAGTCATCAGCTCTTCCATGATTTCAGCGATCAGTTCCTTATCTTAGACAAGCAACAAAATTCCTACTAGCTTAGCAGCCCCAGGACAATGCTGGAGCGTACTGGTTCAGTTCTGATTCAGCAGGAGCAAGGACATCTACTAACAGGCATGGCTGGCAACATTGATGGTTCTTAGCATATAAATTTCACAAGGTCACAGTCCTGTATGAAATATCTTGAAGTGTATGAAGTGACAATAATACAGTCGCAAAGCTCTAGGCAATAATTATTTCTATACAAATAAAACAATACAAGGGACCACTTTTCAACAAATTCTGTCCTTCTAATAGACAAATACTAGTTGGGGTTTTTTTGTGTCTTTTAGATTTAGTTTGGCTTCCATTTCTAGCTTTAGTTTCTCAGGTTTTGTAAAGCAATTTCATACGCTGACCCGTTCACGTTCCCTTTGAAGCACCCTATTCTGTTACCCATGCTCCCTCTGCTGGTCTCCTGGACTGTACCGAAGTGCTTAATCAGGGCAAACCTAAAACTAAACGGATTCTCCCTGATCGAGTTCGTAGATGTCATATCTGCAGTACCCATCCTTACAGCATGTTTGGCACGCAGCTCATACCTACAGTTTCCACTGACATCAGCTCAGGATATGCTCGGGAACAAGAACAGAACAGACGCCGAGACAGCTGGCTGCACCGAGAATAATGTTCCCCATTCAAACGAGGGAAACAAACAGTCTTTGCAGCGAAATTCCCTGCAGTCTAAGATGCAAAGGCAGCTTTTTTTTTTTTTTTTAATTGGGCTGACCTATTTAATGATTTCCAGCAGTTAATCGTCTACTGTTTACCAGATGAAAGTAGTGGCATCAACCCATAACAATTAATTGAGACGCTATTTTTTTGAAGGTGTCAGTACAAGGTGTCTTGTCCTCGATTCCAAATGTGTATTTTTAAACTTACCCATTTCTAGATATTCATAGAACAGCCCTAAGGCTCCAAATGTCTGCAGATCATGGTCTTGCTCCCAGCGACTGTATAAATTTTCTGGATTATTTCTGGCTTTCCGGCGACCCCACCAGTTACAAATCCAGCTGTATATGCAGAAAAAAGTTAACAATGAGAAAAGCAGATCAAGTATCCCTTTCTCTAAGCAAGCTCCTTGTTGCAACATGCTTTTACAAGCACGGCTTTCACAAAAAGAGGCCAAACGCCTCTATGCAATGAGTCTACTTGTCAGAATTTGTGCTTAATTTACAGAATTTTTCTTAAGTTTCTTCATATGGCAATACTTGTTATCCCTCCTTCCAAGAATTTCTTCTGTCTATAACATAGGCATCTCAGTGTAAGAGGTAACTTACGGTACAATGGCCTCTTGGATATTTCCCCAGATCTGTTTGCCAGCCATGACTATGGTGAGCTGCGTCGTCAGTTCTATCAAACAGCCCGCAGGATCACACTGGCAGAGACAAACTGCAGGTTAATGGACACGAATAATGGACATTACCCAGATAAACTACAGTCTACTACTGTATAAATGAAAGAAAGGAGCTCTTAAAGCTTGTTAGGACAATACTTAATTTTCACCTGGACTGCCAGCTGAGACACCCTCTCAGGAAAGCTGTTACAGAAGGGCTTTCAATGCTCAACGTGTGTGATAAAACACACACCAAAACATAATGACCATTTAAAGACAGAGTAATTCAGAGATGCTTCAGGCTGACTGCTGTGCAGGTACCCAAAGATGGGGCGGCAGGAGCCGCAGGCAGCAGCCACCCCACAGCCCCAGCAAGGTGAACCTATGGTGCTCGGTTATCCCTCAACACTAGAGCAACCCCAGCCTAGGAAGCACCTGCATTTTCTATTCATATCCCTACAGCAGAGTCTTTAAATACTTGCCAGTATCTGCTCTCTGCTGTTTTCCGCAAACACTGCGTTTAAAGTTTCAACTCTTTATTGAGGCCTTCTTAAGAATAAAATCACAGACTTGCCTAGGTTGGAAGAGACCTTTAAGATCATCGAGTCCAACCATTAGCATAACACCGCCAAAAGCACCACTAAACCATGTCCCTAAGCACCATGTCTACCTGCACTTAGAACTTAGGAGCCAGACCAGTATGAGGAGATATTCCACCAGTAAGTGCACTGCATCACTTCATTGTGTTTTGCATCAAGTTTTTCCTCCACTATGGACTCCCAAGCAATGCTTCACATTAAATACTGTATTTCATCTCCGTGCAAACAGCATAATTAGCAGTGAAATGAGGGAAAAAAGCAAAAGCTTACAGGTGTGCACCTTACCAAATGGTTTCTCTGAAAACGCAGTGCCTCAAAAAGCTTATGAAGACACCCATAAGCCAGAGACCGTTTCCATTTATACCAGCTTTCTTCAACCTAGAGGATCACTTTTTAAGACGTATGGCGAGATCCACTGGTATTTCAGGAGAACTGGGGCCAAGAAAAGCTTTTTGATTTTTCACCCTTGTGACTGAGAGCCACAGATTTTCACTGCTGGTGTCTCCCCGACTAGCAAAAGCAGGAAAAATCCTTGGAAGCCCCTCCATCAGCCTCAGGATGGCCAGCTGAGGCCCGGCTCATTCCAGACCAAACCTGCAGTGGGCAATTTACGACTGCACAGGTTGGAAGGGATAAAGAGTTTAAACTGGTTTATTATTATTCAATTCATCTTAATCAAGAAAGTCCTACCTCTTCATTTCGCCAACGATTAAACATGTATGTGTAGGCACCTGGGTAACCAACAAACTTCCCTTTGAAGAAGGCCACGTAGAAGCAGGATGAATAGTAGTTGACAAACTGGAACAGAAACATTTTCATCGTGAGCCGGTTCTCATACTCCATATGAGTTCTGGGAATCTCTGTGAAACCAGAAAACAGTAGTTTTATTTTTTTATTACCTTTAAAAGGATACAGATTCAGAAATACTCATCACCCACAGTGCCCTTACATCCCAAAGGAAAAGGAAGGAAAAAAAAAAGAAAAAGAAAACCACCTACAAAACAGTTCAGCAGATGGAGCTCTGGCTCTCAGACACCCTGCCCTTAATTTACAATGCAATGTTCTGAGTAGGCAGGAAGTGAAATTCATTCTTGAGACATTTATAAGCTTCAACTTCCCCTTCTTTGTACTGTCCACTACCACTTGCCCATCCTTAAATCTTGCACAATTTTTAGGAGATCCAAGGTGAATCTCAAACATTAACTGTCAGTGTCTCCTAGACTATGAAAATTCCTCTGTTAGCAATGCACATGATAAAGAATATTTTTTTTCTTTTTTTCTTTCAGTATGTTACAGTATTGATTTTTTCAGTATGCTGTACGCATGTAACTTATATCGAAATGGGCAGAAACTGGATGGGCTCTGTGCCTCTGAAAGGTGAGACTTATAGTAGGGGCAAGAGCGGGGAAGGACACAGGCATCTCGATGGCACTGAACATCACCAAGCCTTTGCTTAAGATTTTGCTGCCTTCGTAATCACATTCTCCGTCATGTTTACATTTTTAAAGGCAGCAGGAAACCCTAAGCACATTATTGGTAAAATGTACTGTTAAATAATAACATATAACCAACTCACGCTGGGAGAAAAGGGGACAAAATATACCACAAGCATTTGAGCCCCTCTGAATTGGTCAGGACCTGGCAGATGTGTTGAACTCCCCTGCCCTATGGCAGTTATTTTATATTTGAGTAACCTAGTGTTTCCGAGCTTGGCATAAGTTTGCGTGACAGAAGGTATTTACTGGGAACCTGATGCTACAGAGGAGGTAGTACTCAGGTGAGGTAGTCTGCCTAGGCTGCAGCTCATTAAAGTATTTTTATCGTCAGCGAGCTGTTCAGATGTCTATACCAGACACAGAGCACCAGAGGTAGGTTATACCTGCCCGTCTGAAAACAAAATCTGGCCTAACCTTTTGAAGGAATTCAAGAGTGACAAGAGTCAGAAGAGATACTCCTGACAACCACGGCCAACATAGTCCATACCCTGGAGCCAAGCGTGTCTCAGCCTGGGTAAGCGAAGCTGCCACGGCCGCCAGAGGAGGGCAGCAGCCCCACAAAAGTAAACAGATTTACTTTCCCTCTGTAACCGAGAGCCACAGGTAGCGCTGACGCTTAAGAAATTAATCCTCCACACTTGCAAGCAGCAAAATAACGTTGCTGAGCCTTCATGTTTATGATTCATGCCCTTCAAGAAAGAAAGATTAAAAAATTATGATTTTCTGGTTTGGGATTTGGTTTGTTGGGGGTTTTTTTGTTTTTTTTTTTCCTAGGGGCAATTTTACTTACCACTTGTTCTGTCTTTCTTTGGTCTAATTTGGCCAAGTGAGAAAAACAATACAGATCTCTGAGACGAGAGATGGTCCACAATAAATCAAAATAAACCTAATGCAACATCCTATTAAATTTCTGCAACAAACACCTTTCAATTCTTGATTCCACTTGTAAGACCTCCTAAAAAAAGGTCACCCAACTGCGTTTATGACAGCTGTACAAACTACAAATCCATAATACTTTCAGCTCTCCCCTCTCCAGCTGAATATTCTGCAATCATTTCTTTCTATATAGCACCTGCAGGGACTTGTACATCTAAATCATTAAGGGCAAACAAAGAAAAAGACCTATGAAGGGCTCTAGGGAAGGATATTTCCAGCAAGCAAGCAAGAGTCAAACACGAAATCTGCTACAAACCCAATAGATCTTCCTGGGCCTGCCTGCCGGCTCCTCCAGCTCTGGGGTGAGCCTACTGCAGGGAAAGCTACCAGTGGCTACAGCCACAATAACGCATCTTGGGCACAACTTCTCAACCTGCTCAGTCTTTGCCTTCAATCTCTATTAACTCCAAATCTGGGGAGTGGCTTAGGTTGGAAGGGACCTTAAAGATCATCTAGTTCCAACCCCCTGCCATGGGCGTGGACACCTCCCACTAGACCACAGCTAAGGGAAAAAGGCCCAAGAAAAAGAAACCCTGGAAAATCTACTGTCCTATCCCATCACCCAGCCTCCTACCTTTTCCCCCCAGAGTACAAGACATGATTATTTAGTCCATTTTCTTGTAAAGATGGCTGTGAAAGCTGTGGTCTATTTTTAAATATGTATCCTCAGGATTTCTGATTGAAATACTGCTAAATCAAGACAGTTTGATCTTGCTTTGGTGACTTTAATGTAACACACGATAAATTTTAATTCTGTTCGGAACTACGATTGTTTCTGTAGACTAGTTTTAATATAAGCAAACATTATACTAAGAGAAAACAGCTTATGATAACTACGCAAATGTGGGGAAAACGTTCAATATGGTCATGGATACGACTGAGTCGTTGCTGCAAGCTACAGACTGATGTCCTAGTGCTTGAACTGGGCCCGAGGTGAGAACAACTCCACAGAGCTCCTCTCGATGGATTCTACTTTCCTGATTCCTTGAAAGTTTTGTCTTTGAGTACACTGCTTACCCATATCAGTAATCCAGATGGCTATTCTCTCATATAAGAAATTCAGTATCATGATGATGACAAAATTCAGGCACGAGGCTGTGACTGAAGTTGCCAGCTGAGGGGTCAGTAATCCACTGATGGGCTCTAAAGATTGAGTGTTCTCCATCAGGCTGGCAAAGGCAGCGTACACCGCAAGACGATACACGATCACAGCTATCATGCTAGCTATAATCAGAGACACCTAAGGAAAGGACAGAGACGTCAAATATACTTATAGCTCAGTATAGTTATATGCATGCAACTTTTCAAGTAAGACGTAAAAACATCATGCATTATACTTTTTAAATTTTATTCTTTATGGGCGTGAGTTCAGCAGCACTGAAATGCAAAGTACACAGGCAAAACACTTTGTTATATTAGATACATTAAACCTAACAAAATTATTTTGTTAACACAAGAAAAGCAGACAATCTAATGCCAATATGAAAAAAATACATAGAAACGGAGATGGATGGAAGGGAGAAGTTAGATTACATCGTCCATCCTGAAATTCACTCTGCAGATATTTCTACAGAGAAATATGTAGACATTTCATTGTAGTGAATAGTATCTTTTTTTTTTTTTGCCTTTAATATTATTTTTTTCAATATGGTCTGTTAACAGCGAGAGGAAAATTATCCCTATACTAAAATGTCCAATAAAATTACTAATTAATGACAGATTTCCAAGGATGACTTTTTTTAACCTGAATTGAAGCGCATTTTGCACGACAGCAAGAAATCAGCAGGGCAATAATAAAAGCACGTGTTAACGTCGTGCTTAAAACCAGACCGTGTTAATGTCATGATTATGGATGATCAGCAACTCTGATACATGTTAAAATGAGGATTCCAAAAGATGCTCACCCAGAACAACACTGTAGTTCCTGAGATGCAGAACCGCACAGCCTGGCTAGTTATAGGCAAATAAGGCTCCATCTCCTGAAACAGTCAAGCAAGCACAGCACAGTTCACAAATCCATCATCTTACTCTAACATCAAGCAGCACACAGAGCTCTCATCAGCTGTGTGAAAGTGCCCACATCCGAGGAGAACCATTGAGAACCCCCCTCTCTAAAAGGGCAGAGAAGACACAATTTTGAATGTGCTGGGGGGAGAAAACAAATCAGGACAGAAGAGATGCCAATGCTAAAAGTACAGACGGTACTTGGAAAGAATGGTTAAACCTTTGCAAAAATCAATCAATAGCTGAAGGAAAAAGACCACCTCCTTCATTAGATGAACAGGACAGAACTATTACCGTAATGGTAGGGCAGAGCCTGAGTTCAGAGTCCAGAACTGGACTGAATTTTAAGAAATTCTTTGTATCAAGATATCTTAAAATGGTCATTTATTTGGATGTATCATGTTTTTCCACACAGCCAGAGAGTGTTTTCCTCCACTCCTTCAATTTATATTTTCCTTAATTGAAGAAATGGCTACATTTGTTAGTTGCCAATCTCTGCTGCAGCACCATGCAGCTAGATCTTACCCAAGAGAGTATCCCCATATAGCACATGAACAATTTTCCATGTTCGTGTAAAGTTCTCTTTTTCGCAACCAATTCTAATTCCTAAAACATCAGATTATATGTATTAAGAAAGGATCACTTAAGAACTAAAGCCAGTGCAAGAAGATGTAGTAAAAAATAATCTGAATTTGATAAATCTTGGGACAAGGTTCCCAGGGAACTACAGACCGGTTAGTCTCACCTCCATCCCTGGGAAGGTAATGGAGCGACTCGTTCTGGATGTCATATCCAAGCACATTCAGGAGCTGGAAGTTATTGGAAGTGGTCAACATGGATTTACCAAGGGTAAATCATGCTTGACCAATCTCATAGCCTTCTATGGTGTTATAACTGGTTGGCTGGATGAGGGCAGAGCAGCAGATGTCATCTACCTTGACTTCAGCAAGGTGTTTGACACTGTCTCTCATAACATCCTCCTTAGGAAACTGAGGAAGTGTGGACTAGACGAGGGGACAGTGAGGTGGATTGAGAGCTGGCTGTGTGACAGGACTCTGAGGGTTGTGATTAATGGAGCGGGGTCGAGTTGGAGGCCTGTAATCAGTGGTGTCCCCCAGGGGTCGATACTTGGACCAGTACTGTTTAACATATTCATCAATGACCTGGACGAGGGGACAGAGTGTATCCTCAGCGAGTTTGCTGATGATACCAGACTGGGAGGGGTGGCTGACACCCCAGAGGGCCGTGCTGCCATCCAGCGTGACCTGGACAGGCTGGAGAGCTGGGCAGAGAAGAACCTAATGAGATTCAACAAGGACAAGTGTACGGTCCTGCACGTGGGGAGGAAGAATGTCAGGCACCAGTATAGGTTAGGGGTGGACCTGCTGGAAAGCAGCTCTGAAGAAAAGGGTCTGGGGGTCTTGGTAGACAGTAAATTATCCATGAGCCAGCAATGTGCCCTTGTAGCCAAGAAGGCCCAACGGAATTCTGGGCTGCACAGGGAAGAGTGTGGCCAGCAGGTCAAGGGAGGTCATTCTCCCCCTCTACTCTGCACTGGTGAGGCCACAACTGGAGTACTGTGTCCAGTTTTGGGCTCCCCAGTTCAAGAGGGACAGGGAACTACTGGAGCGAGTCCAGCGTAGGGCAACAAAGATGATTGTGGGATTGGAGCATCTCCCTTATGAGGAAAGGCTGAGAGAGCTGGGACTCTTTAGCCTGGAGAAGAGAAGGCTGAGGGGAGACCTTACTAATGTTTACAAGTATCTAAAGGGTGGGTTTAAGGAGGACGGAGCCAGGCTCTTTTTCAGTGGTTCCCAGTAACGGGACGAGGGGTAACGGGCACAAGCTGGAACATAGGAAGTTCCGATCAAACATGAGAAAAAACTTCTTTACGGTGAGGGTGACAGAGCACTGGAACAGGCTGCCCAGGGAGGGTGTGGAGTCCCCTTCTCTGGAGATTTTCAAGACCCGCCTGGATGCAGCCCTGAGGGATGTGCTCTGGGCAGTCCTGCTCTAGCAGGGCAGTTGGACTAGACGATCTCTAGAGGTCCCTTCCAACTCTGAAATTCTTTGATTCTGTGATTCCGTTCCTCTTGGACAAAGGGGCAGCAATTACTACAGGCGAGCACAATATTAAGTATATTATCAATAAGTGTATTGAACCAGGAAATCCTTGTTTTGACAACAGAAGATATTGAACCTGTAAAATGTTGTTGAAAGGAGTTTGTTTTCTGTTGCACACAAGGCCAATGCACTGGGATAACGCGGTGTAATTACGCTGAATACAACGGCCACGACTGAGCTGCGCGTTGGTCTCTGAGACAACCAAGCGGCAGCAGTTCTTTTACAAGTGTTTGGCGATATTCTTCAGTCAGTGAGTGTGCTCATACCGATGTGATTTTGTTTGAGGTGTGATGTGCTGTTCTCTCAGGAGGGATACACCGCCTCTATCTGCCTAAGTATACTTCCTAACCATAATTACCAATACTGCCTTCTCGAGTCACAATGAGTTGTTTGATGGTGATAACAGAAGCTCTATTAACAGAACTATAAAAACCAGCTGAAGATAAGATACAAGCACAGATATCAGGTGGCTTGACATAGGCTCATAACATTTTATACCTATTACTATTAATAAATAATATGTATATTCTATACTTAGAACAAATGTTTTGCACATTCTAGGCTATTCAACAGGTTTTCTACTTTAGAACAAAATGTAGGCAATAACGTCCAACGACAGAGCCTAAGTTTGAATGGATTGCTTCATTATTTAGGTAAATTGAGATTCTACTGTAATCAGCAAAACTAGATTTTAGCTATGATCTAGCTATATAGTTTTGCTTCATGACCAAATGAGGCGTTAATTAAGGCCTCAAGGTGGGCAATTTCTGTTTCAGTGCACCTAGAACTTTGAATCATGGCCAGGAATAATGAGGAAATAATTTTCTGAGTGAAGCAAAGCCAACCTTGGGACGCCAGAAACTCAGTGAGCTGTATGCGTATCAACTTACCAGTCTGCGGAATTAACTTATTTGAAATCCCTGTCCTTTCACGTGTTCAGTATTGCACGTTATCTAATGAACGGCAATTACACTACAGCGTGGCTAATCTGCATGGTTTGCTATAACAGGGTATTGATAAGGATCACAGCCACACAAAAGCTTTGAAAATCCCCCAAGGTAATATATTGATGTGTCATAAAATAAAGGACGGTACAGTCGTTGAATTTTTATGGTAATTGTTAATGCATACTTAGAAAGCACAGAAGAGTGCTGTATCTCTTTCTGAGATAAGAAAAATATATTACAGTCCAATTTCTATTCCCTAAATAAAGGCCAAATAAACCATCCTACCTAAGCGATCTGCATGAATTTAGAGAGAGAAAAATCTTCTCCCCCAGGAGAGTTATACAAATGCTCCTCACCCATCTTTGGCTGTCATCTGCTGCGGCTGCTTCACCTCACCAGACTATGGGTTTTGGTCCGTGCTGTCCACAATCGCCGCCTGCGGGCGAGCCCCTTCATTCCCTCTCCTCACACCAGCACCCTCTGCTGCAGCCCCTTCCTTCAGGGCACACAAGGGCCCTGAACCCCCTGCGGGATTTCTCCCTGCTCTTTCCTTCAGCTGCAGCAGACCCACCGTGGTCCAGCTGGTTTTGGGCACTGCGCAGCCATATAAGAAAGTGGAGGTTTTGAGGCTGAGCATACACAGGGATGCAAACTAGCAAACCCCATGCAACAGGCAGGCACCTCTCTTCAATTAGCTGAATGAGCTAACCAAAAATTGATTTACCTGAAGCTGTACACCCTCAAAATCATAGTGCACGGTTATCAAAGACCCCTGCGTAACTTGTACAGCATACAAGCTACAGGTATAAGAAGAACAGCATTAATGCTGCATGTGCAGAAGGGGAAGGAGAGACACAAACGCTGTCTCTCCTAAGAAATAAGATTAGTGTATATAGTTCCTAACAGTTAAGGAGACAAGCCCTGGAAGACAGGACTTGTTTTATATCTTTATATAACAGTGATTCTTTCCATGTTCTGGCTCCGCTTCTGGTTTTTTCCCAGGAACTGTGCTATCTTAGTATACTCATGACTAGTGAAAATAAGTTATTTATATATAATTCTAGGAAAAGGAAGGATGGCTTAAAAATACGTCAAATTGAGGTGGTAGATGTTGTATTGGAATGCAGCCATCTGATCCCTAAATTTGTCAAATAACTCCTACCTAAATTAAATTTAAATGGAGACGATTAACTTCTAGTACGTTCTAAAACATCCAGCATTTAACAGAGTTAAATAGTGTGGTTAATTGTACCTCAATTAGATTTCAGACACAGGGCTTCAGCAACCTTCATCTCTAGCATTCCCCAGACACAGTGGCTGTCTACCAGAAGCAAAACCACAGCTAGTCCCACCTATGTATCTTTAGATCGAGACCACCGCTGCTTCTATCTTGTGGAGAGATGAGAAAGTGCTTTTAAAGGCGTGAAGATTTCAGAGACTGTTACCTTGAAATGGGAAGGACGCTGTAAAGATGGTGCTAGCCAAGCGAAAGCTATAAACTTTGCCTTTGTATTCCCAATTTAATCTATCAGTTTCCAGTGGAAATTAAAATCAACAGAGTGTAATTAAAGTTATGCACAGGCTCCAGAGGTAACCCCCTCACATTCTCATTTATTCTGTGTCAAAAGCCTAGATAACAAAAGACATGTGCAGGAAGAGAGCCGTGGCCCAAGAGACGGGGCACGTCTGTCATGTGCAAGAGGCCGCCGTGTTACTGTTACCGTCAGACTGGAAAGCGGGACAGACACACGGCAGTGGCCCTGCGCCGGGGTGAAACAGACCCCCCAGATTTACTAACGCTAACACAGCCATGCTGCTGTCAGCAGTTAAAGAGTTTATCTCTGATACCCATCAACCAAAGAGCCCAAACCTCAGCACTCACCAACTGGACGCCTTCAGCGAGAAAACAACGCGTTACCAAATTCTGCTTTGATATTTGATGCAATCTGTTGTGCTCAGTGAGGGTGTGGTTGGCATCACATTCCACATGTTTCAGCCAAACTCACTGCTCCATAAACCCTGCTCTGTGGAGACGTAATAGCCGAGGGCCTGCCCTGCTCCAATATAAATGCGGCATCACTTAGGTGTGCGTCGCAAATCTCTACTTAGCCACGAGATATGGGCCTGTTCCTGAGGCAGAACTCACGCGTTATCAAACTACCTTTCAGCACACAACTGGATCTGCATGCACCTCCACCCAGCGGGCTCATTACCTGAGTTACGGGATTCTTCTTCTTTTGGGTACATTTTGCCTCGTACTCAGGCCTCAGCTGGAGTTGTTGCTGTTCCTCTTCAAAATCAACCAAATCCCACTCATATTTCAGTCTCGCTTGCCGTCTCTTCCAAAACTCCAAGAAAAGCGTAACTGCAATTTGGAAATGTTAAAATATAGTTAAGAGAGAAGTGAACAACTTAATGAACAAAGTTAAACTTGTTTCTCTGCTGGCTCCTATTCTGCGGTCTATTATTTACCCTCACAATGTCATCCATCTATTTCTATTGACTACCTATTAAAGTTCACAGCTAAGACCATAAAATGGATTAAGTAATTTATTAACTAATTGAATTCCATAAGCGGATGACAAGCAAGATGCCAAGCCAGGATATGGGTATTTCCATGGTTGTGGCAACCATGCTAAATTGCAGTTTAACTACTTTTCATACGCAAATAGCGATACAGAATTAACAAAGGAACGTGATAATGCAACTAATTGCTTGTGCATAAACCTGTAACATACGAACAACCATTGCAAATAAGTACAACTGCTTTCAAGTAGTACATTCAAAAATTTCCGTTGCTTTTTGATCACTATTTGATATCACGGTCATTTTAAATACAGTGAATGTCTGATGCTTTCCATATGATCAAGAGTGAGGCTGGCTTAAGAAATTTCCAAGGCACTAGAGGGAAAGGTTTCATATATAAAATAAACAACGATAAAAGTTATAATACTATAGAACATTTTAAAAACCCTCTATAAACTACTTTAAAATGTAAACTTTTAGTAATCTGATTGTTCTTATTTGAACTGGAGAGGCTTTATGGTTTACACAAACGCAGGAAAGCTTATCGTCTGCAGTTCTGAAATCTTTTGCCGGTACTTCCTGAATGACTAATCCACGTCACTCAAATGCTAGTGCTTAAAACCAAGAAAAGTTTAGGAAAACAGCAATACAACATCATCTTATTTGAAGTTGGTTTTGAGAATTCTCTACGAAAAAGTTAGTGGGTAGATCCTTCGGCAACAAATGCACAAACAGATTTTCTGTTAGCACCTAGAGATCTTTGTGTCTTAATGAAATAGCTGGACTCAAATTGAAGATTTAATTGTGATCTTTCATACAAACAGTATGAAGCAGGAGACAAGATATTTAAGGAAATAAGAAACAATAATTACACTATCCGGAATCTATAAATCTACAAAGAACATGTATTCGAGACAATACAATCTTAAAGTCTGAACAAGTATCACTTGGTGTCAAACCGTGCTTACAGACAGAGTCAGGAAATCCACCTGTTTCTGCATCATCAAAACATACTATAATGCATGAACTTAATCGGAATGGAAGCCAACTAATTCTCATCCTAAAAGCGCTGCTAATGAAGTGGTAGCGCTGAACCACCAGCCAGTGAAAGGCCACAGAAGCTCTCTACTCTCTCTACTCTCTCCTCTCCCCCGGGGACAGTGATAACTTGCAGCGCTGAGGAGAGAGAAGACTCTCACAAGGACTGCATGAGGTTGGGCCACTCTGTCTTAGGTTACTAAGGAAAGAAACAAATTTTAGCAGATAGAGAATGCAATGCTTACGACATCCTAGATACCTCCTAGATATTTTTTTTTTTCATTTTGGTTAAGTCAAATCCCTCTGTACCTTTAAATTATTTTTCTTCTTTCCTCGCTTTTGCATCTGGGGCAGGATATTAAAGCGAAGACATCACTCTCCTTCTTCCCACTTCCCATGTCCCTCAGCAGTTTGGCCAAAATCTCTTTATTGCTTGACATAAAACTTATCAAATGTACTCACCCCATATGCCCATGAAAATGGCAAAAAAGAGAGTTGCCACGTTGTCAAACAAATGGGAGTACTGCAACAGAACAGAGAGGAACAGGTCAGTACCGAAACAGTTTTCAGCTGGTTCATGAACAAAAGTGCCAAGTGGCTGGAGAACCAGTTACAGACCTCTGAGGACTCACAGGTGGTGTTTAGTCTCCAGTAGTCGCACTCTCGGTCACAGAGAGGGCACATGATGATCTCTCCTCCAATTGCAGGGTCACAGATTTCTTTGCTGAGGAGAAAATATTGTACAGTATCTGTTTTCACAGCATCTCAAAAGCTGCTAAATTTTTTTTTTTTTAAGTAAATTTTATATAAGAGCTTCGTTTGTTCAAAGCTCAACATCTGCACCTTCACAGAGAAGATGCCAACTCTTGTCACGTTCACTGGTGTTAGCCTGTAGTTGGTCAGGGCAAGCCAAAGAATGCAGCAGCTGCTACAAGGAGCAGAACTAGGAATTCCCATGGTGTGGGCTTTCTGATTGCACCAGCAATGAATCAAAGTCTGTAAGGAGCTGTACTGCTCCTTGGGTACATGTACTGCTTCCAGGTGAGATATGAACCCTGTTATTTCTCATCAGGTTAGTAATGCGTTCAAAACACCTTTTCTAAATGCAGAGGCATTAATTCAGCTTTGCAATCTACAGCAACATTTGCTACTTCAATTTAACTACTACCGCGGGCAGAGTTTACAATCCTATGATAGTCCTTCAGTATCCAGAGAAAGCCGAACATGTGTAGCAGTATCCCCAGGTGAATGCTGAACCTGGCTAAAATGTAAGTCTCAAAATGACATAATTCAATAGAATGTATGAGAATTTTAACCTGTTATTCATCTTTTCTGGTTAAAACGCAAAATTTTCTGGCAGCTTTCTTATTAAAAAAAGCAGTGAGCAATGAAATGTCAACCCTCTTTTCCTCTCCACACCCCCAAATCTCTGAATACAATAAATCTTAGTATTCTTGAAGAAACAAACATAACGCTTATTTAAAAAGAAGCGAACTCTGGCTTCCGAGATCTGGGATTCCTCTGAGAAGAGAGCACTGCTGATCTGTCCTGTACTCAGCTTTTGGTAGTTAGTGCCAATGATGACCTACACGAAAAGGTCAAGGGACTACTCTGCAAGATAGATTAAAATAGAAAAGCTTAAGGCAACAATAAACACTCGAAGCAAACAATTTTGAGAGATGTCAGTGGTACTCTTAGGACTTTATGTGTTGCAGGTACGCCAATATAGAAAGCTATTGCCAAATGGCAATAAAATATTGCTTTTCACCTACAAATTGAGTCTTACTAATTAATAGTCACAAGTTCTGCATTAGCTGTCCACCACCATTTCAGTCAATAAAGATAGCTGAAGAACAAATTTGTCTGCTCTGACAAGCTTTGAAAGATTGTACCTGCTCTTTTTGCAAGAACAAAATGTTCACATTCCTTAGCTTTTCCCATTATAAGCCCAGGAGATTTTCAACATTACACTCACCTGCTCATATTTTCATCCATTGTAATCAAGCCATAAAAAAAACAGATTAAGCCAACAACTGCTGCAAGGAATAACATCTCCGTGTAAAATCCTAGCCAGGCAAAATAGATTCCAATCTTCTCACCATAGTACTTCCTGAATACAAAAAAAATGCAATTAATAGGAGTACAAAGCAAAGTTCAAAACTGCAATAGAGGACACTGGCAGAGTCCAAATGAGACACTTGGCAAAATTCTCATTTAACGGAAGAGTAAATGCATTGATATACACTGGAAAAACGAGATTTGAAGCTAGCTGTGAGAAGGTATGCAAGCTGCATGAGCAAAATATATGGCCTCTTTTGACCCTTTTTCTCCTCCTAGCAGAAGCTCCAGCTTTAACCTTCCCACAGGATAACGTAAATGAAGCTTGACTTTTTTTATTTTCCTGGGCACACCAGTTCCGATCATATGGCTAGAATGAATGGGTAATCCACAGAAATACAACTGGTTGTGTTGCGAATGAGGCAACTGTAATCTGAGAATAAAGTAATGTTTTTGTTATATCATACGAGCTGAATCAAAGAGATCTTGGGTAGGGTTAGTTCAAATTTGGGGTTAGTACTGATTTTATCAGTGTTTTTTCAAGTCTGTGTTGAAATTTCAAATCAATATTTAAATATTGTGGCAGATACTGATTACAATATGCAAGGAATGCTTCGTATGTGTTCTTCCACAGCTGAATAATCTGTAACATACCTGACCCCAGGAGCACTGGCTAGATTGAAAGAGGCTTGATTGGAAAAACTGGCATTTTTCCAGTTGCTAGTAAAAACTCGGGTCCTGTCCTCCAAGGACCTAGTGCCCAATTAAGTATCCAATTCTCACTGGATCTTAAAAGTAGTAAAAATTTCCCAGCAGGATCAAGCTGTTTTGTAATACGCTTATATTACAGTGAAAATGAAGTAAATGTAATAAAACACAGGCAGTATTTTACCTGATGAGGTCCAAAGGCTGTTCTTTGTAGAACCGCAAGAAACGGGCCCACTCCATGTACAGCGTGTATCTCTCATTGTCACAGTTTGGATCATTTGCCTTTTTCCAGTACTGGCACTGTGAGCAAATCAGAGTAAAGGCAAAACACCTCATCGACAGACTCAAAGACTACATTGAAAGAAATGAACATTAATGATGATGATGCATTCCTCTTAAGATCATGACACTTAAACTACTTTGAAAATCAAACTTAGCACTCTACTTCACCACTTTATTTGAGTAGAACCCTTTTTATGTATGTCTTAAGATAATACACGTTTTCAGAAAACATTTACCAATCTTAGACATGAAGTCAACCTGTAGTGTAACCACATCATCTTACATTACACCAGTGTTGTGCTGGTACAACACGCTCATTTCCACTGGGAGGTTACTGCAGTGAATGGTTTGTTCCTTTACACTGGTGTAGCGTACGCAATTGCGGAATTTCAAGCTTCCCTGAAGTACAAAACCACCATTTTACTCCCGCTTCACTAAAAATAATAATAGAATCATAGAGTGGTTTGGGTTGGAAGGGACCTTAAAGATCACATAGTTCCAACCCCCCTGCCCTGGGCAGGGACGCCTCCCACCAGACCAGGCTGCTCAAAGCCCCATCCCATAATGCAAATTTAAATCCTGTTCTCTGTACTTCTGAATCAGGTTCACATTGTAAATCGCAAAGCCAAAAGCATTTCACTGAGAGGCGTAAACTAGGGGATATAAGTTAAAGTTGTTTGGTGCCTCCAGCCATAGCACTCTGATGTACTCCATGCTGTGGTTTCCTCAAGCTGTAATGCAAGGACATGCAACGCAAAATTCTGACACTAATTAATTTCAGTGGTGTTCATCACCATCATGTATCTGCCTGCCAACTACTAGGAAAATTTTAGAAATTCATCAGTTTCCTAGAAATTAAACAGCACAAAATAACCACAGTTTCGGACAGCTCTTGTAAGTTTATTTTGTATTATAGAACTCTGCTTTTAGAAATATTTGGTTATGTCAAATATTCTTTTTGTGATCTTGGTTTTCATTTTTTCCCTGCATGTTCCTCAATCACAAAGAAAAGCATGAAAACCGGTTTCTAAATAGAAATCAAGACATTTAAACAACCTAAAGTTTGCATTTTTAAAATATTTTTAAAGGTTAAATAGTTATTTTTTTAGACAATGATTTGTGAGACTGTCTCATGCTTTTGGAATTTTTTCATATGATTTTTTAGCATTTAAGGTTGGTTGTATTTTTATAGAAGAGATTCTTGTACGACTGCTTTTTATCAGCAGTGATTTTCCTAGTCCCAACAGCATAGAGTACTTCCCAGCCTAGACTAGTCTTCTACAGCCTAGACTCTGATCAGCTAAACTTTCCCCCCGAAAATCTAAAGAATGTCCATTCATCCATTTCTTTTCATTTTCTGAGGGAGAAAACAATATTTGAAAACATTTAAAAATAGAAATATATATAATGTATTTAGGAATATCTTGTCATAGAATTCACAGATATAAATAAGCAATTTGCCTTCACTAAAGCATTGTGTCAAATCTCAAATAACTATCAAAAACAAGGAGAGAATTTAAGCAACAAATTAGACACAACATTCAAAAGGAAAAAGAAAAAATCCCTAAAATGCAGTAACCCATCTCTCTCTTGTTCTTTCCAAGAGATTTCAGGGCTAAACCCATATATGTTGTACTAAAAATTGACTAAACTACTAAACACCAGTAGTTACCATCCTGACCATATTCCCAGTATTTGCGGTTGCGTATGTATGTAACTACAGTACCTGTATGTACACACCCTACACACGCACACACTGCTGAGCGTATGCATCTCCAGTAGGGATTCGTTCCTTGTTATAATCTTTCTGATGTATTACTGCATAATCGTTGTCATAAACGTAACAGGAATAAACTATGGAATAAATCTCAGCACATTATGTGACTGACACATATCCTAGAAACGCAGCTCCCGTACGCGTGCACAGGACATTTCAGCACATAAAAGTCAAATAGCAGGGCTGGCAGCTACGTCTCGTGTATTACAAAAGAGAATGAATTACTGGGACAAACGGAAGGGTTTGAGTGCGTTTCATTTCTGCTGCAAACAGCAATGTCACAGCAGGTAAAAGAGTAAAAACACTGGGAAATGCTCAAGGGAGCAGAAAGCTAAAATACTTACATCATGAAGAGGATATGCAGCTGAATAGGTGCCGTTATTTAGCAGTCTCTTAATCCCAAATTTTTTCTTTCCTTCTTCTGTTCCATATGGGCAACGTGTGAGAATATAATTCACCTGAGATTCAAACACAAGGATTTCAGACCTCTCCTGCTTTAAGGCCATTTAACAGAAACCTTTAATGGTTGTGCACTGTGTATAATCTGCAGGAATAATACACAAAAGCAAAACGTGTTTCTTCAGAAGGCTCTACCCTGCATGAGACCCCTGAGGGCACGCTTACCTTGTAGACACCTAGAACATCTATTCCAACAAATACTATTCCAGATTCGTAAGAAAGACGCACAGGCATCTAGGTTTCCTCACATTCACTCACAAATATCACAGTTTATATACTCCTTCTTGCATTCTGTGTAAATCTACATGTAAATACAATCGGACAAATTCACATACGTACTATTCTGTTTCTCATGGATGGTGAGAAGAAAGTGCTCTCGTCGTTAATGAGGTACAGCTCCTGCTTGTCCTTGCTGAACGGGGCCGTGAAATAATCTGGTTCGGGGTGCATCACCTTCTCGGGAAGCCTGAGCGGTGCAAGCATACAGTCCAGGGGGTTCTCCACCGTTGAGGGAATGTCATTTTCCTTGATGGGAACTTTAATGTTCAGCACTTCTGCATACGTGATCAGAACCTCCCACGGGGCATGGATCTTCACAAAATAAATCTTGCCATCTTCAGATTCCTGCCCCAGGAAAGTTAAATCGGACATCAGACTAAACTGTGCTTTATTGTGAGATTTAGGAGAATAGTTGTAATACAAAATGTATTGCCTTTTATATAATTTTGAAAGCTTAAAAGAAAAAAAAAAAGGAGGGGGGAAAAGGGGATTATTTATTTACAGCCTCATGGCTACGATAATGAATAATCTTATCACAGGCCTCCCCGCACAGTGTATGCTCTTCTAGCGTTCCTCTGCATACACTGGAGAAAACATCAACCAGCAGGTCGTTCTAACATGCTGCTCAGTCAACCCCCACCTGTGGCTACAGAGTCTAAACTTCATCAAGAGTTATTTCGCCCCACCAATCTCTGGCAAAAACGTCCCAAAACTGAGCGTGCTGACTGAAGAAGTCAGCATCCCACCTTCTCCAGTCATTAAACAAAATAGTAAAACTAATCAAACACCCCCAAGTCGTTACACCAGAGTCCTTCCTCATCCTAATTACAACATCCAGCGGGCACGTGCTAATCCATCCACTGACTTGCAAACACGTTACTGTCTGGGAGGTGGGATTCAGCCCAGCTGTGAGCATGCTTCCCATATATGTGGGTTTCACTGAAGTCACAGCTATTTTGGAACCACTTTCTTTTTGTTATGAAATCAAAAGCCATCACTTCCTTCTGAATCAAAATTATTTTGCTTCCGCAATTCTTATGACCGTAATTGGAAAAATAACTCCAATAAACACATTAAGCTTGTTTCACCTAAATTAGTTACAAGCTACTGAAATCCGCTAGAATGATTGATAATTCTGCTCAAAGAAACAAAGTGGTACACGCTGATTAATAATTTGCAGATTGATTTTTTTGGTCCTAATTTTTCTTTTTTACCTTCTTATCTTCCGTTTCTAGTTCCAAACCAGCCTTTTTCAGATTTCTCTCAAATTCTTTTCTTCTTTCCTGAAGAGAAAGAAACACGCTTTATTAACTGACGAAGTTAGCAGCTAACTGATCACTCACTTTGATGACTTCACCGCGTTTCACTCCTCCTGTCTGCCCCGATGACGACCCCTTAAGGCTGTGTGACTTTTGCGAAAGAAAGAAGCCCGAAAGAAAGCCCAGCTGATGCACACCAGGCCACTTCTGAGCGAAGGCCAGCCCGGCGATGGCAACCCATCGGGAACTGCATTAACTAGCAACAGGAAACTTATTTATTAGTTAGGAACAGGCTCATAAACTGTCCGATCTTGTTAGCCAGAGAAGGAAACGAAGCCATGCGTCTCGAGCATTTCTGATTCTTTGGGAGGGTGATGTGCGTTGTGTGTTATCGTTCAAGTTTAGCTAAATTTCTAAAAGAACGTTGAGATGAAAAGAAAAATTCTGGAAGCACGTGGAAGACTGATGGCTTATAGTGACATCTGTTTACTGGTTTCACAATCATGCCCGATACAGAAGTTCAAGTACTGATTACAGGCAATTCAAACGGTATTCTTCACAAACAACACAACCTTAAAAGTAGATAAGCTTACACGTGATGATTTGTCAGTCTTATATATGCTTAGCTCGCATAAAGTCAGCGTGGACTTCAGGCAGAGATAAAGAGGCCAGCCTGTGGCACTGCACGATGGCTGCGTGATCTCTGGGAGTCTGCGACCCCTCTTGAACTCCGTGTTTTGCCAGGTAATTCCTAGGTGGTGTCTTAAGGCAAGAACGTTTTCTTCCCCTCCTTCCCTGTAGAATTTTTGCTCCCATTGGGAGGCTGAATTAATTTCTTTCTAATGATATAAAATGTGCTGAAGAACTGCCAGAACAACCACAAGCTAAGCTAACTATTGAGCCCTAGCCTCTTTAGAAAGCACTAGCTAGAGCAGCCGTTTTCTTCTAGCTAAAACCTGCAATGCTGTGTGACGTGTCCTCTACTGAAAGGTCTTAAATGACATTTTTCAAATACACTTAAAAAATCCAAAACACCGTCGCTTTCAGCCAGTTTCCTTTCCCTGTGTGTCTGCGAGAAATAGGCTGCTTTGCATTTCAGTTCGTGTTCATTTATCTGAGTAGTTTATGCGAACGGAAGAACAGCTTTAATGGCCCTCAAATCTACGTTGAAATGTGTTGATACATTTTCCAGTGTTAGTGGCTTTGCATTTTTACCTCTCGCATCTGATTTTGCCAAATATTATTAGATTTTAAATTAGACGCTGGCCTAGATGAACTTGCAAATGTGGTAATTCCCGAGTTGCAGCGCATGCTGGGGGCAAATGCAATTCCATGCATTACTTTTTAATTCGTCTGTCCCCAAAGCTGCCTACATGCACCTGCGTAAACACACCCGAGAACTCTTGTTTGCTGACCCGCTGATCTAACAGAGAACAATACAACTAAAACGTGATCCATGATTACATTCGAAAGTGGTATATAACAGCTGACATTCAAGCCCGGTATCCAAAGCTACGTGCTATTCCGGATTAGATTTTCTCCAAAGCAAGCGTGCTGGTGCGCGTTCTTTCCCCGGCAAACGCTGGAGAAGAGCCAAGCGACTCAGCTGGGAGGGTTCTCTGTCCCAGAGACACCAGCCAGCCCCTCCTCCGGCTGCGCAGCTGAACAACGGGCAGAGCCCAAGGGTCTGGCCCCATCTCACTGATCTTTCCTTACTGTACACTTAGCGTGATAAATTGCAGTGCTCTAATAGAATTTATGCTCATTTCACCACCTCGCTCGCTCCCCATAAGCCACCTTCTCCGAAACGCCTGTGAATGTGCTGTACTTTCCAGCCACTTGAAACAACCATCTTTAAAAGCAATCAATCTGCTGCAGCTGCTGAAAACAACCAAACAATACTCCCCCTTTTCTTGCCAAATACTGGATTTCCTCATGTCACTGTCAAAGGCTTAAAACAGACAAAATGTACCCTTGGACCAGTGCTGTTTTCTTTTAATACGTACTTGTAAGAATTTTAAGCTTACTGGCCCAAACCTAAAACGCTAGACCTGGTGTATATATTCGTGACTCCGCTACAGATGCCACTCTGCAGTCACAGAGGGACAAGGGAAACAACATAATTAATCGCATTAGTGAACACCAGTAATAGTGGGCTAATGCCCTTCCTCACGTTTTATTTAAGTACAGTTCTTAAGACGCTCCAAACCATCCGTAAGAGACTGAAACCACATTTTCGGAGGCCACTGTGGCCTCTGTAGGGCAGGGAGCAGTAGAGCATTCACCTCTCCCAACACCGCTGGGATATCCCGCATACTCGTACGCTGTAACTTGCCCGTCTAACACATGCTTGGCTGTAATGAACCAGCCCAATAAGATTAACAAAGCAAGATCCAAAGTCCAGCGATACTAACATGCCCGATGCAGATGCAACGCTGCACGATAAGATACCCAAGGACAACAGATAGACGACTGTTATAAACCCGTTTTTTGACAACAATGCTGTTACTGCTAGTAACAGGGGGTGCTCTGCATGCCCTCGAACACGCAGGAGATGACAAACACTTTCCTTCTGCAAATACCAGCCAGGCTGCTGTAAAGATGCCCAGTTTGGCTCAAGCTCAGTTTTCAGCTGCTCCTGCGGAGCCGGGGATGCAGCTTCTCCCAGCCGGCAGCCTAACAGGGTGCAGCAGGAGCAACAAGCATCTGACTTTTTGCTGCCCCTGGGTCCCTAACTTTGGGCTATCTGGTGGCTGGGAGAAAGCTGAAGTTTCTGTCTGAGACGATGAAAAGGACTAGATAAAATTTCTTTCTGCAGCTCCGTGCCCCACTGGGGACAGGGGGACTTTGCTTCCAGTAAAGATGGGAACACGTTACTTCGCACAGAGATCCCAGAGTCCTGATCATAGAATTGTCTAGGTTGGAAGGGACCTTTCAGATCATCGAGTCCAACCATTAACTGAACACTGCCAAAACCCCTACTAAACCATGTCCCTCAGCACCATGTCTACCCGTCTTTTAAATACCTCCAGGGATGGTCATTCAACCGCTTCCCTGGGCAGCCTGTTCCAATGTTTGATAACCCTTTCTGTAAAGAAATTTTTCCTAATATCTAAACTAAAACTCTCCTGGTGCAACTAGGGGCTGCTTCCTCTTGTCCTATCGCTTGTTATTTGGGAGACGAGACCAACCTTGACCTCGCTACCCCCTCCCTTCAGGGGGTTGCAGAGAGCGAGAAGGTCTCCCCTCAGCCTCCTTTTCTCCAGGCTGAACATTAAGCAACCCCAGCTCCCTCAGACAGTCCTTGTAAGACTTGTGCTCTGGACTATTTTGTGAAGAAATACACTTATGGACAATAAAGATCATGTCCTGGTCATACATGAATAATTTGTTAGATATTTTTTAAAATTATATTAATTTTTCCATGTTCACATGCATTTCATATATAAGTAAAACATTTCCACTTATCTGCTAGAGGCTTTGAGGAAAAATAAGAAGTATTGTTACACAAAAATGTAATCCTAATTTTTGTTTACAGAGACTTTGTGGTTAGGATTTATTCATGTAGCTTATAGAAGGCAAGTTCAAAACAGAGTTTAAGCTGGAAAGTTTCTGGGGAACATCAAAAGAAGTTAATGCATTTGTTCTGCATGAAGCCCAGGGAGAAGATGAACAGGCCGCCTCTTACATCTGTATCAGGGCTGTGTTGAAGCACACAAAGAAATTATTCATCCCTTTCTTATAAATGCAGAATAAAGCTGTTTCCTTGAGACAAGGAAACAAAACCCTGTGTCATAACTGTTATTCTCTTCCTGTGAACTTTTCTATTCTTAGCTGTTCCATTTTGCTGTCTCATCGTACTACAGTAAAAGAAATTCACATTTCTTTCCAGCAACGACTGTACAATAGCAAGTACAGTGTGTCAGGCAGATTCCAAAGGCTGCAGTGCATCACTATTTAAGTCTCGTTTCCACAAAGACAACAGCACAGTACTTCTACGCTAAGAAGTCTGCATTGATTTACAGGCATATTCATTGTATGAAGGACTATGCTGGACATAAATATAGGGCAAATTTGATTTTCTTAGCAGATTCCTCAGGAACTACGTGAAAAATAACATTGGTATCTTTATGCCTGTCCATCCTGTGACGGCAGAGCCACAGGGCCACAGACCAAATGCCTTCTTCCATGGGGCCGTAAACTCTTGTGGGTGTAACAGGCATATACAGAATTAAACCTCACTAAACCTGATGTTCTGCTTTTGTGCAAGAGAGATGTTTTTTCCTAACTAAGTGTATTTTTACCTCAAAGAGGAACTACAATATTAGCTACTAGCTCTTGGGTTTCTCCTCACGTGAATCCTTCAGTCAATAATGACACCCGTGTACACGGCCTCTGGTCTGGCAAAGGTTCCTGTTACCCCTTAACGAGCCCTAAAGCAACGAGAAGGAAACTGCTGCACACAATATGAAAGAGTGACTCGACTGAGCGTCTGGCTTGTTTTCCACCCCACTTCAAACATTACCTAAATAGTCTCCATCTCTTCCCTCATGTTATTTGAGTACGACTAATGGAAAAGTTTATTTTAAGAGTTGCTTTCACATATTTTGCATAGATATCTTTTTCCTCTCTACACCAATTGGTCTCTTCTTTTTTTTTTTTTAAATGCATTTTGCTTAATGGCAGAAGGAGGAATGGAGTAAGGATTACAGCCTGACACAGAATCAGCGTGGCTTTGAAGAAGTGTCTTTATATTAACCTATGGTACCATAGCTATAGCGTAACCCTGGTCTCCCAAGCAAACCTCCTGCACGTGGCCAGCCCAGGAAAGCACACTGGGAGGTGTTTCAGTTGGGAAAAGCACCAGAGATGATGACAGGGCTTCTTGCTTTTTTTAGGGTAACAAGAATATGACGCAGGGGCTGTGTTCCACACTGGATGCATACAGGCAACGTACGTCCTTAATGAAAACAGTGTTCCCTTCATAAAGGGCTGTAAGCAGTACGCGATTTTTTTGAACAGCCTCATCTTGCAGCTTTTGTTCAAAGGAAATTATAATTTTTAATTATGAAACACTTTAATATGACAAGATATAGATGAGAAGTGTTCTTTACTTCACAAATAATGAGTTTTGATCATCATTTTGTCATAAGCCTCAGCATAATTAGTTTTCTTCAGAAAGCCTTATCTTTCAAAATAATGTGATTACATGAGAAACAAGTTTGTTGGTCGTTTTTGTTTTGGTTTGGTTTGTTTTTTTTAAGAACAGACTTTGGAGATATATATTGTAGAGACTAGTTTGTAAATGTAACCTCTGCTGGCTCAGAAAGAAGGCAGCGAATAAAGAGAAAACAAAATAATTAAAATCCCTGCAATTATTATTTTTTAAAATATTATGCTTTATATAAAGAAAAATATAGAAAGCAAAATCATCTGGATTACTTTGCATTGATTGTATAATACACTGACCAGCCTAAGTAAAGGAGGGTGATTAATTCAGTAAATAACGCCCCAAAAATCTAATAAAATTGGTTCCTAATACACGACAGTAAATTGCACAGCAATTGCAGTACTTGGAATCGCTTTTTACGCAGCTATAAAATTTTTAGCTAAGTCCTATTCCAGCCGAGTGTAGTGATTTGAAAGGCTTAGTAACTGATATTCAGGTTATGGTCGATAAGAATTAAGAGGACCTCAAAAAGACAAACTTACCAATTTTTTTTCCCATTCCTTATTAAGATCGTCCACATAGGAGAGAACAAAATCAATTCTCCTGACACCGTCCCTGAAGAAAATAGAATCTTTGCTTTGATGTCTTTTATCAATCTGTGGAAGATACAGGCAGACGATTAAAAAAAGCAGGTATTGCTGTTGCTCTAAAATATAACAGAAGACACAGAAGTTCCCCAAATTGCCTCAGTTCTTCAGTTTCTTCATAGTTGAATATGTACTTGTGCAAGGGCTACATCCAGTTAAAATAATTTCCAAATCAACTACTTATATGCACCAACGCTGTATGTAAATAACTGGTATATGAAGAATAAATATATGTTAGTGTAGCAATACCTGTGACCAATGCTACCATTTATTCTTTCACAGTCTTTACAGTGTGTCATAAATGACCAAGACAAGCGTTATTTGACAGCATGAATCTTCTTCTGCAGTTAGTCAAACGCCACTCGACACAAAAGCCAGCTAGGGCACAGTTCATTGATTTGAAGCAGGCAGCAAAAAGTAAATTCCATGCATTTTCTTCTATATCAACACGATTCACTAAACCAGCCACCACAGAGAAATACGTCCCAGCAATGACTACGTATGAAAATGCACACAAATGATACAGGGGTTACAGTTCAAAATTGAGTATTTACTTTCTTGGGGGGAAAAAAATAATAAAACCTAATAAAATGTATCAATGGAACAGGGTAATTAGTATTCTAATTGATCTACTAAAAGTCATATTTTCATTTACCAGCATGCCAGAATGTCGTAATAAAAACATTTATTTGTTTCATTGATTAGGCTACAGCAATTAACGTTAAGCAAATAAAGACTATTACTGCGCTCTCCTAGGGAAGTTAACATAATATTAGGTAATATTATTTATTATCATATCAATATTCAGCTCTTCCAAATCGGTTGACTAGAGGTTCATATAGCAAAGTGCTGTCCGTAGAAGCCAATACTCTGGTCTAAATTTAACTCCGTGCTAAGGGAGGCTCGTGGTGTTCCTGCCCATCAGGAAAATTGTATTTATATAGGGCTGAATTGTAGGAACAAAAAAGAACAATTCAGAGGGATATGACTGTCTTCTCTCTCTTAAGCCATGCAAGGACGTGAAAAATATTCTGCACTTTCTCAAAGAACTTTGTAACTGTGAACCTTGCACCCAGTTAACAACAGGCACCACACAGTGAAGCATGTTATTACTGCAGCCATCCAAGCCACTTGCAATATCATTCATCACTGTTTTACCCTGAGACGTTGCTTCAGGAACAGATTATATCTCCTTCCACTCTGCTGGAATAACCAACAAGTAGTTAGCAAGCCCGTTGTTCCTCTCCAAGACCCAAACCAACTGCTTCGAGCACATACCCCCCAACTAGAGACAGTCAGAAATTCATGCCCTTAAGAAAGCCAGGAAAAGCCTCCAACGGTTAGAAAAAACACAAGCACCCATAAATATTACGACTATAATGTCTTTTTTATTAAAGTCAAAGCTGTGCTGGCATCCATTTTGATAATAAACTTGGGGAGTTTAAAATAATGACTCCTAAATTGCTAATTGCCATGACTTGGATACTTAAGCAGATTTTAAAAAAGAACAATAAGAAAGTTTCTTTGAATAAGAAAGTACCTTGAACGCCAAGGTAACAAAACAAGCACTGGCTAATGAACAGAGCACACGTTTCCGTCATGCTCCTGTTAGGCTGGACCCACCGGGACATAAAAAGACAAATGGCAACCACGTCATTCCAGAGCTGATAAAGTTACAAGCAATAATATCCACATACTCCAGGACATGCATTTATCTTCAAACAGGCTCAGACTTAGTAGAAAAAAAAATAATAATTTAAAATCCCTATTGTTCCATAGTGTTGCAAAATGTTATGTGTCTTCACTAGACACACCGGTAACTGCTGAAACCCGACAGGAGCCTGCTTGGACCATCCCTGCATTATGGAGAATCCCTGTACTTCTGAAGCTGTCCCAGCCTTCGGGGAGCTACGAAGCACCGTGCTGCAAATCAGAGTAACACAAAAATTCTAGAAGATATTATTTCCTGAAAATGCTACAATCCTCTCCTCGCCTTCCCTCTTTGGCAATTCTGTTGAGGTTTTCGTTGTTTTTCTTCTGGAGAAATATTTCCAGCAGATCTATTAAAGCAGACTACTTTGTAAGGACTGAGATCAGGACAACTACCTCAGAAATGCTTTTGCTTCCAAATGCAGCACATAATCATGAAAGACTGAGGCTCGCAAAAATTATGGAATCCAATAGAAGAAGCGAAGCAGAATTTTCCTATTCTATTTTGTGCTTACACGTTGGTTTTATTGTTTTTTTTTTTTTTTTGTAAATATAATTGTGACCATGAGCAATTTGCAACTGTTTAGACATGAATTACATTAATGCATAGAACCACACCAGCAACTACGTAGCACCAACAGTACTGGAAAGGGACCCCAAAGTGCACTGTAACAACTTACAATGTTGGGAATCGGCTTAAAAACAGACGCCCCCAAATACCAATTCAAAAAGACAGAGATTGTGTGAGCACAGACATTGTCCTACTGAATTAACAAAATCCATATACACAAAGGAAAAAACCCAGTAAATAATATTTACTTCAAAAAAACCCTCCTGCCAAAGGAGCGTCCCAAATTCTTTGGGTAGCACAGTTATAATTAGATTATTCCATACAATTGAAGTAATACTTTATCTTTAGTGCCATCAAAGTTTGCTCATTTTCTAAGATCTATCGGAATCCTGCTCAGTCATTAAAGGCCTGAGTAGCAATTGAAGAAGATGCAGTAGTCATCGTTGGATCTGCTTGGAGAAGGGGAATACTCATCACTTCTCTTTCCTTCTGTACATAGGATTATTCATCATGGATAGTGATGGTCCTACTTATTAAACCCGTAAATTATTCCTTTCCATTTTACTGCATTTGGATTTCACAAGAAGAACAAGATCGGTCTTGCATATTCATGCAATTGTGTGCAGAAATGTGCACTTAACAGGTTTAAAATATATAAAATGTTACTAATTTGCACTGGTTGAATCAGTGAATCATAAAACATTAGGGATTAGTACATCTTATTTCTTAACAGCTCTTTCTAGAACCATATTCAAATTAATTGATCTTAGACAACCACCTGCAGCTATTAAATGAAGTCACACCTCATCAGAGCAGGTATTGTATGACCTGTACCTTCTGGAATACAAGTAACCAAATTAAAACTTCCCAAGGCAGCACAGATAGCAAGCAGAAGCTTTTGAATAATTGAATTCCCAATGAGGAATTACAGAAGAGATGGAGCCTCAGGGTGTATGGTGAAAACTCAAGAGGCACCAGCCACAAGTTGCAACAAGGGAAATTCCAACTGGATGTGAGGGTGTGGTTGAGCAGGAACAGGTAGAACAGGTTGCCCAGAGAGACTGAATAATCTCCATTCCTGGAGACCAGACAGCTTGACCAAACAAGGCCCTGACTGAGCAACCTGATCCAAGTCTGAAGTCGGCCTTGTCTTGAGTAGGAGGCTGGCCTAGAGACCTCCAGAGGTCCCTTCCAATCCAAGTCACCATATGATTCCATGAAATGGTGTTACCACAAGTGTTTAGCATTTACCAGTGCTTCCAAAAGTTGGATAAATCCATCAGCTACAAAGCAAGTTTACGAAAAACTACGTGTTCAAAAACAAATACTACCTTCCCATTTTCCTGTAGTAACTCTCCATTTTTAGTAACCTAATTATCTCTGTAAGAACTAAGTGATTTCATAGGCTGTGGACAGATCTGCTAACCGAATGCTGTAATGGTCTATCATAAAGAGCTAAATTTTCGTGTGGCTACAGAAGTGCAAACTTAGTGGATTCATACAGAATTACATTAATAGTCCTAGTTATCCCATAACTGTTATGTTCTGTCTAGACATCTAGGTCAGGGTATGGTACTGTGTTCCACCAAACAACCCTCCAGGTATCTAGACTGGGCATCCTCACGTTAGACATGAACTAAAGCCCTGCAGTAGGAAACCCTGACTCAAACAGGGGGGGTTACAGGAAAAGACCAAGACATCAGTATGGAAATAAACAAAGCACAGCTCAAGACAAAGTAAGGCTGTAACACCCCATGTTCGGTTCTGCCCGAACTGGTTTGGGTAAAGCGTGTAAATGCTGGCTGGTGGTCGCAGGCTACATTCAAACCCAGCAACACTCTCTCACGGTGCTAAATACTTGATGAGCAGGCCTTGGCCATCTTGCTCCCACAGGTGGCTCAGAGAGGCTTCTCCAGGGCCAAGGCAAACAAGCCAGCCACCGCGAACAGGAGAGGGGAAAGCGAGCCGCTGGATGTGGCGTCAACTGCTAAAAACTAACAGAAAGGGCTTCAGAGAAACAACTTGGGATGAAAGCTGAAGAGGCTTCCGAATGCATTTCCGTGGCCCTGCTCACCCACCAAACCACACGGAGCGCTGACCTCGGGCAGGACAATCAGCTCGCCCTCGGTGGTCTACTGATCTCACAGTACCTGAAGAGCAAATATATTTTGCAGATTATACCTGAATGATTTAATCCTGTATATCTCCCCAGGACTCAGAGGGATTTCTATTTCTGGCCATCCACCTAGGAGGAAATTTATGTCCTTACAGGGCACTCAGCACAGCGCTCTCCTTGCGGGCAATGGAGCTTCCTCCAACTACACCTTGCTACTACGTATCCTTGCCCTCTCCACGGCTGTACTTCAAAGACAGAGGAACTCGCTTTAGAGCAATACTTTTCAGATTAACATTCAGTCAGAATTATTTTATTTACTACATACCTTTGATAATCATACAGGCAAATTAGTTTTTAATCACAGACAATGTAACAAACAAAAATAACTATTACAAATTACAAAATTTACGAATTAACAATCCACTGCAGAAAAATTTTCAGAATATGGAAATGGACAAAAATATACAGGGTTTGAAAGCTGAATCAAAATACAAGAAAATCCTTCAAAATTGCAAGAGTAGGAAACATTCAATGGCTTAAAAACAAAATTTTCACCCTCTCTTAGATCCCCAGCTCACACAAAATATTTATATAGCCCCCTTTTCACAGAATTAAACATTTTCACAGCTATAGGAGAAACACGCCGATTAAAGTGCTGCTGTGCTAAATAGAACTGTTTGATAAAATTTATTTCCAAAAGGAAAGAGCTCCTGGAAATGCACTTCCGCAACATATGAAAATATACAGGCACTCTACTGAAAATCAAAAAGGCAAACTCCTGGTTCACGCACAGTAAATTCGGTTCTCGTTACACCAGAGATCACCTTCGCGTGAGGTTCTCTTCAGTATTTCTTCCTTGGAGGAATCCACGCAACTGGAGTGCTTTACCCACTTCAAAGAGCAACACTCTTCACACCACACATCCCCATTTCCAGTTATGCTTCATGCAGGCTACAAAGCTGCGTACAAAACCATAACCTTCCCCATTAATAGAAACACAAAACCCCAGTATTTCTTGTAGCTAAAACTTGCAAGCTACTTTTTGCACCGTTATCACACTTGTGTTTCAATTTTGAACCACGTGAAAATCTGAAAGCTTGAAAACATGCATTTCAAAGCAGTTTAAGACACCGAGATGTTCGCACTAAAATTGAAATGCGCAGAAAATGCCTCTCTGGATAAAAGAACACATTAAACAAGAACAGAACAAAGAAAAATAAAAAAATATGCTGAGAGCATATGTGTTAATGTAAGACACCAGAGCCCAACGTAAGCAAGCAGACAGTTTTAATATACCTCAGCATGTACTTCTTCAGGTATCTTAAATTAATTTTTGTACATTTTTTTTCTCCAGAAAAGAATAATGGTTATTTTAAGTCTTCTGATATATTTGACAATTAATAAAATTCTCTTGTCTGAAATTGTGAATTTCAGTAAGAGGCTGTTTTGAGCCTTTCCTTATTACTTACTACAATAAGAAAAAAAAGGCAATACATTTCCAATGGTGTCAGTGTTTGTTTCTTGCTCTTTAAAACATTTTAAAAGTATCATGCTGACTCAGAGAGCCCTCCAGATTATTATGATAAAAAGGAAGCCCATATTTGTTAATAACACCATAGTCAGAATATCTCTTATATCCCATCAAACCAAAACAATGATAAAAAAAGCAAACTTTCCAGTTTACTCCACCAATACTTAACTTTCCAATTTTGTCTGTTATCCTTTCGATTTGCTTCAATTTATCATTTAAGCCATCACCAGGAATAAACTCAAAAGCCACATTCATTTTTATGTGCTAGAAAAACAATTCTTTTTGGAAGGATGGCTTCCTTGAAACTGGAAAATTTTCTGGTGAGGGACTTGTTGGCATACGGTAATAGAAGACGCCACACAAATTCATGCAAGGAAGCATGAATATTGCTTACTGCTTACCACTTGATGTTCAGGGATGAGTAAAGTAGTCTCAGTGCTGTTTAGGCCCTGCCAGTGGCATCACGGGAAAAACATAATGTTGTTAGCGATGATGCAAAGGATGCTTTAAAATAAAAGGCTATTTCAGAAGAAACAGTGTAGCTGCTGCTTGTAAGTTGCTGAAAAGCTATTCTGAGTGACAGGTGGATGTTTGGTCTAGGTAGTCAAAGTTTAAACAAACCTCCGCTTCCCCAGATGAGCTGGGTCTCTGGCCTACACCACTGACTTTTACGCAGCCCGTAATGACTGTCGGATGTTAATAAGAATAACTTTTACTAAAAGCTACACAGTATTCCTCACTATTTCCATTATAAAAAATAAAGCCTAAACAACCCGGCACTGCTTTCTGTTTACAAGCTGATAAAGAACAACTTTTAACAGCACTTTTTGTTACGTTAATAGCAAAGAGAGAAAACGTACATAGCACAGATGGCTGCACTCGCATTCAGAACAAGCGAGACATCCCTTACTTAGCTATTTTTTCAATACAAACTTAAATTACACCATGTGAACTGAAGGAAGACAAATGCGAAGAGGCAAATCATTAATCTCATAGCGTAGACAAGGCAAATTGGTATCAGTAATTGTAGTAGCTATGCTTAATGAGACTAGCGAGGGCTTCCCAGCTTCCAGTTCGGATACAAGCCTGGTGGGGCCCTACCCTGCTTTTAATTGTAGAAGATCTGGGTGCTCATTATTTTCCTGTATGTGGGCCCGGAGGGTGCTGCAACGTCCTCTGGTCCGACTCCGCACAGGGGTGACAGGGACATCAACAGGAGAGGACCCTGCAGAGCACAGTTACCCTCCACAGACGCGTCCGTGGGCTTGGACAAGCAAAGGATTTTGAGATCAGGCTTCGGTAGTGCAATGAATAATGGTTTGCAATACCGAAGCTGTTTCTCAATATCTCATTCTGTTAGTCCAGTATTTCTCACACTGTGCCTTTGTTTTGCTACTGAAAACAAAACACAGACGGGTTAAAACAGTGCAACCAAATAGGGTGAGCGCATTATGAAAATATGACAGCTCTCTATGAAATTAAATTGACTTCCAACAGAAGCAGAATACCAATTCCATTTCATTATTGTATCATCATTCGTTGTTTTAGAGTTGTAATATTTCAAAAAGTGTATTTCCCATAATCCAGTTTTCAAAAAGTACTGTCTATGTTTTTTGAAATTAGAAATGAGTATTTTTCACTTTTATTGCAATTTTTCTTGAGAGAAACCACACAGGTCCACTCCTATAATTTTGGGAAACAAACACGCTATTTTTGTTCCTGTTTACATTGCAAGTAATACATACACACATCTTTACATTCTTTCTTAATGATGCCATCTCTGAGTATTTGCTTATCTAGATAAGACAAAAAATGCCCTTTTCAGAATTCAGTCAAATAAACAGAGAAAGATCGATCTGGTTTTTGGCAAGGAATCCACGTGAGAAACAGTGCAAATATAAATAGCTGCACTGTGCTCTTACCCTAAGATAGTCTGAACTGGGTTTAGAAGTCTAATCCTCGCGTCACGGCTGCTACTGGAAAAACCTGCACTATTTGTAGAGATCTAAGGGATGAGACACTTAAGTGGCGAGTTTTTCCTCCAGTTATGCACTGAAATTATCTGCCATTTAAAGTACCGTACGAATTTGACATCAATGAAAGCGCAGCCTTGCTTTTCATTGCTGCCCTGCGGCTCCTGACCTCTCCATTGCACACTCACCCCCCCGCAAAGCTGGCCCCCTTCCATCTCTGATACTTTCTTCAGTATATACCTCTCCACCCTGTCCTCCTCCCACCCACAGCTTCCCACCTCCTCCACGACTAAACGTAAGTTCGGGGTTTAGCCACCCACTGACCCCCATATGCTGCCCACACTGCTCCACTCCAAAATAAAATTTTAATAGGTTTAGTGACACACTGAACTGTGGGATGAAGACACACAGCTGGCAGAATTCAGCTGCTAAAACCCCACTGCACGTTCCCATTCCATTTTGTGAAACACTGTCCTGGTAAACTGGGGAACTTACTCTGCTCTCAGTCCAACTCTCTGAATTTAATTAGCTCAAGTCGTGGGGGTTAAGTATTGTAAAACTGGTGATATACCAAACATACCTTTTCCTGCACATTTAAAATGTAAGAACTCTTGTCCACAGACACCACTTTTTCATTATACGCCAAAGTCTACGTACAGCACAAAGGTGCTCCAATTTTGATAACGCATGACCCCCACAACAAGAACCAACCAGTGCCTTCAGAAACACTCCATCAGTCCAACTTCATTGAGGGGAAAACCAAGAATGCAGAAGGTTGGCAGTGGTGGCAGTAGTGTTGGGCTGATCCTTCAAACTTTGGAATTTACTCTTGTCAATCTTTAACGCACTCTCTCTCCAAAATATTCCTCAGAAGCCTTTTTGTATTTCCTTCTAGATTTTGGATCTGATTTGGTCTGTCTTCACAATACTAATAACGGTATTTTATTTTTCTTTACTTGAAACCCACTCGTCTGAATTGAAAAAATGAACACGCATGAAAAGTAACGTAAATTATGATAGTGTTTCTTCAGAAAAAAAAAATAAATCAATTCATTTGGAACACCTGCAGCACCTGCTGCTCTCAAAAAAAAAAAATCTGTCATACCCCTAATTTTGGTAAAACGCATTGCTTTAGTACATTTGATGGCGCTCTACCAATTTACTGCTGCTAACCTGGTTTAAGCAAAAACTGCTTGTTCTCAGATTTTCTCATGTTCAAGTTACAATATGGAAAAATACTGATTAACAGGAATTTTTAGTGAGTGTTTCATTGGTGTGAAATTAGCAAGAAAGGTGAAAATTTCATATATAAGTGTGCAAAGTTAATTCCCACCTTCTCACAGCTCAAATAGGGCACAATCCCGCAGCTTTACTCAGAGAATAGTGCAACCCCCTGACTTTCATAAGGGTGAGAAACTCAAGGTCCACATATATACAAAGCAAACATTTTAAGTGACTTTATTCTACTTAATTGGAACAGCAGACAGACAAATAATCCTCAGTATAGACAAATAATCCTCAGTATACACCTCTTACAGATATCAATAAATGACAATGTAGTTAGTGATTCCATCTTCCATAAAACCTGTACTAATTTTACAATTATCCCACTTGAAAGGCCTAAAATTTTACTATCAGGAAATTTCATATAAATTCCATTTTTTAACCTTTCTCCCAGTCTTGAATTATTTATCTCACCTTCTTCCCTCTTAAGAATAGGAACGCTATTTGGTCAGTGGGTCTCATCCTCGTTTACTCTGTCACTTGAACAACTAGTGATAATCACTGAACAGAGATGTACCGTGCTATCAAAACAGAACTGTGCCATTATATTTTTTTTCTAGCTCTCCCTTTGCACCAGTATAAAGCACAGAGGAAAAACAGATTCTCAGGTTTTATTTCATTCATTTTCCAATTTGCTTGAAAGGACTTGCAGAGGCATTTATGTATTTCTTGGAACAGGAACTCCACAAAAACTAATTCAGGTAGATTCTACACAGAGACTCAATTAGGACAGTTGCCTATCCCTAAGAGAAGTGGCTGTCTGCGAATTACTGATTTAACAACAAGATAATTTGAAACAGTCCCCACTGCAGCAGCTATTTGAAAAATATCCCTATCATATCCTTTTTTTTTTTTTTTTTTTTTCCCTCTCCAGTCTGCTCTTTGCTGAAAACATCTTGCTGCCTCCCTGCATGACAAAGGGTCTGGAAAGGATGCGTGCTAGAAGGCTTGTAATACGAAGAGCTGTTGAACTCCAAGTGATCCTGTTTCTTTTGTTTTTGTGGGGGATTAAAAAGAAAAAAAAAAAAAAAAGGAGACTCAACAAGAAGCAGATAAAAGAAAAAAACCAGGATAAAAGTAGGGAAGAAGCAGGTGGTTTGAGCACAAATGCAAAGCCATAAGGAAGGACCAAATGCACCACTGATTAGAGACGCAATTGCTTCTGAGTCCTGGACATCATCCGACTTTCGTATGTATGTTGGCAGGCTTCACCACAGACTATTTTTCACCTTCATTTTTGTTTAACTTGCATCATTCCTTATGTACAAATCACATACTCCTTTACAGATTACAAAAGAAAAAAAATTGCCACTGAATGATGGGTAGGTAACATTTTCTGCTCTCCATGTTTGAATCTAGATTTCTTTTTCTGCCTTCCTCTGTTGCTAAATCAACAATAAGGCCGTAGCTTTTTCTCCCTACTGCTGAGCAGAAGCATACTGTTATTGTGTTTCATGTTTCTTCTCTTCCAAAAGAAAAGACAACCCAAGCATAATGAAGTTGTGACCTGAATGCAAATTCATTTAACTATTTCCCAATGGTCTTTTTATGAATGAATTCCATTTTCGTTTTAAAATTACCTGACTTAAATTGTTTTAAGACTTCCAAGTGTTCATATTTTCCAATTGCAGCAACAAAGGTAAGTACACGGTTGACTAACAGGAAAATTACCAACCTATCACCAGAGTAAAATTACAAAATAGAGAAGTGTGCTATCTCTCAATAAAAGAACAAAGCATTTTGACCTGAGCTCAAGAGGGTCTTGGCGAAAAGAGGAGAAACCATGGATTGTCTTTCATGCCAAGAGAGATGACCCTGCTCAATTCTATGGGAATGCATCAAGGATGACAAAAGGCAGCCTAGCGCAGAACTGAGGGAAAAGAAATTCTTCCAGTTTGTGGAGAAGAAAACAAGTTGTGACAACACATGAAGATAAAGGATTAGCACTATATGAAAAAAATGAGGGCTATCTTACTATTGGAATGAACTCATGGAAAGACTTTAAGGAGAGACTTAACCTGAATATCTAGGACATTAATCATCAAGAACTAAGCCTGTCATGGCTGATAAGAGTGTGAAACTGGGCAAGAAGATTAAGAGTAACTCTGTAACTTTATGCCTGCCTAATGCATAGAAAGCAAAAATCAGATAAATGAAACTATATCAGGAGACATGGGGTAGGATAATGCAAAGCACAGAAAAACACTAACTTAAATGTAAGCAAGCATTGGATAACTGGCTGATCTGGAGAAATAAAGTATCTAAGGCCAAATAAGCCCTCTCTTCTCAGAGGGAGAGAGGAAAATAACAAAACAAAAATCCCAGAGTCATCAAGCCAACTACAGGCTAATATGACAATACTTTGTGACATTTAAGAACAAATTATGAAGAAAAAAGAATTATGTAAGGAACATGCATAAGTAGGAAACACGAGAAAAGACAGCATGAAGTTACCAAGGAGAGATTTTTGAGAGGGTAACCAGAGATATGTTTCATAAAGAGACTACCTCCCAGACAAGAAAGTGCTGAAGATCAAACCCTCCTTTTCTACCTCATCGTGAATCTTTCACCCTTCAAACAAAGCTCATATCCCTTGTCTCTACAAATCCCATGCCTCTACATAAGACACACGCATTGCACCCTTTCTCCCACGCCTTTTCCTGTGTGCTAAGTCATGAAATGAATTCTTTCAGGCTTTGGTGAAATAGGTCATCTCCATCTACTCAGAGACACTCAAAAGGAACTCGGAATCTGCTTCAGACTCTGAAGCTTATCATGGTATGATGAGTCATACGCTGTAATTTGAGATCGTATCTGCCCAGGGTTCAGTGAAGTATTTGATATGGCTCTTCACTGAGAATTTTCCAGGAGAAAGAGATTACTACAACTCCCACAGTAGATTGAGAAAGCAGCAGGGTGAACATACTAACAATTTTTAAGATGGAACCAATAGATTTATGAAAACTTTTAGGTGATATGGTTGCATGTGCTAACAAGATGAAGACCTGTGTAATCTAGGAAGCACTTCCAAGTTCTGTCTTCACAGGGCCATCTCCAAATTTGCCTCTTAGAGGTAGGTGAGGACATGTTTTACTCCAAAGACGTTCAGCAGAACAGCTACAGTTTTTCAACACTCGATTCAAAAGACATCGTTTCTGATGAGTTCTCTTTACTTTGACAGAGCAACTATTTCTTTTCCTATCTAAAACTCTTCCTATCTTCCTCTAAGCATATAATAACCATAATAAAGAAATCAGACAATAGAAATTAAAATAAAATGCCAATTTCAAGACTGCATATTTTCAATATTCTTTTTAAATCTGTTTCTTAACTGAATAGTAACCACACACTGCTATCTATTTAAGATATTGTGTACTGTACGTATTAAGCAATGAAGTACTGTGAAAAAAAGAATAGCTGATGATACTTTTTGTTTTGCCCATGTTGAAAGGAAGAGGTATCCTTATAACTCAAATCTTCATTTGCTTTCTCATAAATCTTGCTGCACTGTCAAAAAGTTCCTAGAGCAGAGGAACGCAGAAGTGCCTTAAATTCCCTAGCAAGCCAGCAATACAATATGGAGCAAAAAACAAAGTGCTGGGTTTGTGCAGAAGCATTATGTTTTTCCAATTGCCAAAATATTAAATGATCATGTGATTCTCATTTCAAGACTGATACTGGAAACACCGTTTTGTACTACTATTGTGTTGTAGCGCTAACATGCAGAAATCTCTCAAAACACTCAATGAGTAGCAGTGTTACTTTCATGGGTTTGCTCCTTCAGAACACTAGAGGAAGAAAATGTTTGCGTGGACAAAAAAGAAGGTACGAGATAATCTAAAAGAAATATTTTTAAGACTAATTCTGCCTTTCACAGAGACTGTTCATTTTTCTTCCTACCACCAGTATGTTAACGCCATCGGTACTGTACCTTACCTCAGAGCTGCTTGGGGCTTCTGATCCTGTGGTTGAAATAGTTTCACATAAAGGTCCATTGCATTCTTCCCCTAAGGAACATTGAAAGAAAGATTCACGTAAATACATTCCTTATTTTCAAGTATGATCGTATCTGAAAATGAAGTGAACCCTGAAAGCGTGGAACTATGAACAAGCAAAAGCAAAAGCTGGAAAACAGTACTCAGCTACATAAAGTCTTCAAGAATGGTTCTTTGAAGGGAAAAAACACTGTGAGACACAATATACTCAGTCAGTACTATCTAGTTGTAACCTTGCAGTCACAGAAATACATTTTTAAATGCCACAAACAAAAATCTGTCAGCATCACATATTTGATGAGATAAAATTCCTTCTTGTCTTAAATGTCTGATAGGTGACTGTGAAAGTCTCACATCTGGAGCTTTCCTGCCTCCATTTTGAAAGTTCAATTATCTCTGGGGTTGCTTGCTAGAAATTGAATTATTTTTGTGTTGCTAAGGGATTAATGGTGCATAATCTCAAGATTACAGACGCCCACATAATGGAGATATGGAGACAGGATCAAGAACAGTAATGTCAACTTAAATTACCAAGCTTCTTCTTGTTCAAAAAAACCCCAAAAACAACAAAAAAACACCACCTTCATTTTAACAACACTATTGAACTCCCAACACGACTTTGCTGCAAATATAGTCAGTCCACCAAGGACGCTGTTACTTAAATGTTAACATTATAGGGGAAAATCATATTGGATATCTTCAGATCCCTAAATCATACTGAGATGTTTGCTGGGTTTGTGGCTCTGGACCTACTGTGTCAACAATTCCTTCCGGAGAGCAATTCAGAACCCATAAACTAGGCTCCTGCTCCAAGTTTTTGTAAACAACCATGTCTCTGCTGATTAGACAGACAGACCAGTCTCCTAAATCAGGCATCTAAACAGCTCTACCACCAATGCGAAAGGATAAGCAGTTTTGAAAACAGCTCATCACAACCTAGAGCAGGCACCTAAGAAAGTTGCCTCTTTCTTCCAAAAAAAAAAAAAAAAAGGATTCGTCATACTCCTTTCTCCATCAAACAGCAAGGAAGTATTGAAAGAAAAAAAGTAGAGGAAACAAAATCCTCTCAAGCTTTGTCTAAATTCACTTACAGAAAAAGGTCTCTGTAATTTATAACTGTACGTATGATGCGATGAGAAACTGGGCGACAGTATATAATAGTATATAACATACAGTGAAGAGGTTTCTGAATGCTCAGACATTCAAAGTTGTTGCATGCCATTTTGCTAAAGCAAACTGCACCTGCAAAATCTGTATTAGTTGATATAATTTGAACACTTAAGTTTTATTCAGCACCTGTAGAAAGATGTTTGCATATGCTGATACAAATTGAGAGGCCAGTGTTAAGTCAGATCTAAAAAGTTAGTGTGCAAGTAAATAATCTAGGATCATTCTGCCTGCCCATATATATTACAAATGCTACAGGGACTACGCTGTAAGACAGACCACCAAACACAGAAAAGGTTTACAGGAACAGCTTCAGCACAGAACTGAATTCACTTCACCTCCCAACACAGCACAAGCGTTTAACACATATGAGAAACAAATGGCACATAATGGGAGAAGATTATAGTAAGAACACAAAAGTCTTGACTCAAAAAACAGCTAACACAATATTCAGATTAACTTACTTGAGAAGCTGCTTCTGCAAGAACATTCCTAAACAGAGGGTCTAGCTTCATAGAGTGCTGCGCAGGAGAGCAGACCACTGCCCGATGGAAGAAAGGGATCCTCACCATGATGCTCTGCTGCCTGCTCTGCCTACAGCCCTGGGAAGCAGGTGGCTGCTGCAGCTTTGGCCAAAGGTAGCCATCCCAGGAGCAGAAAGCCCAAACGTTTGGTCACACAACCCTCCATGGCAGAAGCAGCCTGGCACCTTGTCCCTGGAGCAGTAACATTCAACTTGCCTATGCTGCTGAGAGGACTTGACCTGATTCCACGGCCTACAACAGCAGCCTTGGTGTCTGTTTTTTCTGGATTTCCTTTCTGCAGTTGTGAAAGTTTAACCTCAGGAAGAAGTGCAATTCAGATTTCTACATTTCAAATGCATTCCCAGTATCATGTTTAGCTTGGAGAAGAGGAGGCTGAGGGGAGACCTCATTGCCCTCTACAACTACCTGAAAGGAGGCTGGAGAGGTGGGGGTTGGCCTCTTCTCCCAGGTGAATAATGACAGGACCAGAGGAAATGGTCTGAAGTTGCGGCAGGGGAGGTTTAGGTTAGATATTAGGAAGAATTACTTTACTGAAAGGAGTGGTCAGGCACTGGAACAGCCTGCCCAGGGAGGGGGTTGAGTCACCATCCCTAGAGGTGTTTAAGAAACGTCTAGATGTGGCACTTCAGGGCATGCTCTAGTGGCAGAGATTGTAGGGGTTTTTTTTGTGTGTGTATGGTTAGACTTGATGATCTCAAAGGTCCTTTCCAACTATGAAGATTCTATGATTCTATAGCTGATTACTTAGGCAACTTGTGGATGCAAATCCTCTTGGTATCTGCTCCAGGGGAGTGAAACTGAATAACCCTAGTGCAGCACACAAGACGGCAAAAAGAGAATGCAAAACATGTATTAACTGAGAAGTACAACATACTTAATATGTTCACTCCTTGAAAAACATATAAACAGGTTCCTAAGCAATATAAGAAATCCATGTCCAAGTCATGTAGGAAGGCATAAAGGAGCCGCAACCCAGAACTGCAACAAGCACCAGGAACAAAGATGCACAATTAGTTCTTAACCAAGACTTGCCCACAGATAGCTAAAAATTGACTTGTATACCACATTGCAAAAAGCTTGGCTCATATGTGATATCAATGACTCATACAAACTTAAGTTTGATTTCCAAGAGGCTCTCAGTAGGATAAAAAAACAAAAAGGGACAGAGGACACACACAAGAGGGAGGATGACGCAACACTGGTTAGTACAATACCTTCTGACCGCGACGGCTTGAACTTGGTGAGAATCGCAATGTCATCTTTAAAAGGAAAAAACACTTCAGTAAGGCCCAGAAGTACAATCCACTTTTAACATGAACCTGTTTAATAACTCTCCTCTATCCTTTACAATACGGCCATTATATCCAATAAAAGAATAAGCCCTGGAAACCAGAGACTGCAACCTAGACAGAAAGCATGGAGCAGGTTCCTCTTGAAACACCAACATTCACCTTTTTGTCCAGGCACCTTATTCTGCAACACTAACAAGGATGCCACGTTCCCGTATCAGCAGAAGGGAGGACCGTAATAGTTTCTGCTATCCAAGAAAACACCTTTAAAATTCTTCAAGAAATTACAACTTTGTATCTAAAGATGCGAGTAAACCAATCATACTCTGATAAACCCACCATATTTAAGGGAATGGCCTTGTTCTTCAAAACTACATGCTCTACTGTACCTAAAGAGATCTAGAAACGCCTGCACAGCAAGAACGAATGAGGACATCTAACTAAATGTAAGTGGCCCTTCAATACAAAATCCCTTTGTACAAATTGCAGTCACTCCTTGCAGGTTTTTTTTTTTCAGAATTAATCACAGAACCACACTATGACTATCAGAACCCATTAAAATTGTTTCAAACATATATAATTTTAATATTTATTCAAATCAGTGGCCTTTCAAGGGCACGCATGTATACCAACTGAAAGAAATACCTCTTTCCCAATATAGCCTTCTAGTTCTGCACACAGCTATTTGCAACTCCTTAAACATGTGTGTCTTGGGAGTTTACACATTATTGGAAATAAGTGAGCTTCACGTGGCCTATAATTTTGCAGTATTAACATATGCTGTCCCAAATTACACCCTACCGCAGGGCAACCTACTTATAAACTTTCAGTATGCCAGCCCTAAGAATTACAGACCTTTTCTATTTCAATTACAGATCCGGATGATCAGATCAACAGTAATCCAAAACAGCTCACAGAAATTAACATTCAGAACTGAAGACTGGAGAACATAATCGAGACTGATTTCATCTCTTAAAATGTAAGTAGTTTACCCCACAAAAAAAAGGTACTTTTATACACGCAATCTTATGATTTCTGTAACTAGCACGAAAAATGGCTCCTTGCGTAATGAAACGATTAGTCATTCTACAATAGTTTAACTTAGTTCACAGTGCCTGAATCACTTTCTTTTTCTACATGGCGTTTTATGAAAAAATAAAAGGAATTTAACTCCACATCTGGACCTACTGGTTAAAAGAACTGGTTTAATGCGATTTAGTATTTCAGGAATCGAAAAGTTGTCCTTCAAAACCTTCTGATTCATTCCATGATGAAAGACAAAAACGCTTAGTGGTCTAGACACGAACACGCTCCCAGTTTTACAGAGACATCACCGTATCTGCAATTTACAGAATCGTCATGCCAGCTATTCAAGCACAACTGGCCATCATGTATTTAAAACCAGATAAATGGATGGGAGACCCCAGGCACGGCCTACTCACCCTTTATAGGACAGTATGACAGAAAGTGGAAAATTCTCTTTGATAACTACAATGGTAATACAAGCTTTATAAAATTAAAAGTCACCTGCATAAAAAAAAAAACCAGCTCAAAATAAATTTTGCTTATTTTGACAAGTGCTGTTTAATTTCATTTATAAAACCTCATAAAACACAAATAAGCCTATTCAGTGCTGTCACAAAAAAGTCAGGATGCCATTGTAAATCAAGGCCTCCCCAGCACCCTGTTTTCTGATAGCTGGGGCGAGGCAAGCAGTACGGCTTATGCCACAGGACTTGCGATATATCCCTTTGCACCAAAAATGAACTTTTTTTTTCTTTCTGGGAGAAGTGCAACCCATCACAGGTCACATCCTGGTCCAGCTGTGCCTCGACTAGGCAAATAAAAGTTCCAGGACATGGGCCCAACCACAGGACTACTCACTTGACTTCATATTAGTGCACTTTGTGGAACGGTTTTTGGTTCTATCACTCCCAGACAGAGCAGAAACACGCTCTGAAGGACACGACAGGACAAGTTCTGGTCTTTGGAGAAGTCTGCCGTGCTTGGGGAAGAGGGAGTTTAGCTGTATGGACATGGTTGGACTGTGCTACTTGTTCTCGAAGGCCAATGAAAAATCCTTGGCTTTTTTAACTACTAGGACAGGCACAGCCTGGGATGCTCGAGCATCTTTAACAGTATCTAACCAGCAATTTCCCTACAAGTCGATGATCTATGTCACTTCAGCATCCTTAGGTAAGCCGGGGCCTGCTGGCAGATGGGAAGAAGAAAAGCTTGTCCGATGATGCTGCACTCAAGGTACAGCCAGGCACGGAGCAGCTGGTGGGTAGATGCTGCAGTCTGGCACAGCTCGGAGCAACGCTGCATCACAAAACAGAGCAAGAGAAGGCACTGAAGTTTGCCTTTCTTTCAACTTTTATACCCTGATTCATCTGCACCAAGTAGAGCTCTTGGTAGATGTCTTTTACCAGTAAAAATGTTAATATATTCGGTGCTTCTAAATCCAAGTGGCAGATGAACAGACAGTTTTAGGGGTCAAAATTTTCATTTTGCTACTAAAACTAGCAAATCATCTGCACTTGCACACGTAAGACCTCTGATAGTGCTATTTGGAAGGCAAAGGCAGAGCCAGGATGCTCAGGCAGATGCTGTTTATTGTTTAGCAGCAGTAAGACTATTACTGCTGGTACTGCTATTACTTTCAGTATTGTTTCCAAAATACTGCTTCCATTTATTTCCAAGATTTTCTAAGACGCAGTAAGAGCATCTCTGCCAGTCAACAAAACCAAGCAGGTAAAACCCACTCTCAGACCTGTCATACTGTCCTGCGTGCGTCATGTCTGGTGCCTTCAGCACATCAGTTTACACATATACATGTCCCTCAAGCAAAATTGTGATGGTCCAGGTAAAATGAAAACAAAACAAAACAAAACAAACTTACATGGCAGTTGTTGTGAGGTAGCTACTTTGCACCACTACAAAGAAACTTTCTAATATTCCTAGATGTCTTGAAGTTACCATACTGATAAAGCCCTGCCATTATTCAATAACCTGGCCCGCCTGACAGAAAAGAGAATTCAACTTAAAATAGGATTATTTATCACTAAATCAACGCGCTGTTTACAGTACTGTGTCCTTTGCTCCCAAGAGATCACCGTGGGATTCCTGCTGCAGTGGGATCTACTCTGACCGATTTCCATCTTTGATATGGAGTCTGATTCAGCACTGAGTCACTAACAGAAATGCATACTGGACAAAGACCTCTCCGGAATAAGGTCACTCCTTCCAAGTAAGCTTCATAATGACTATTTTAAGTGCTTCCCTATCTAAGAAAAACATGTCTTTAAAATGACTTATTAACTAGATTTACATCTATGTTGACCGCATCCTCCCAGAGCTGGCTGACTGGGTTGCCTAGGAGAACTGAGGACCCACCTAGTATGCTGGCTCCTGAGCAAGTAAAATAAGTGTTATTACTTCACCTGGCATCGTCTGAAGAGTAATAACTGCACTGCTGAATGAAAGATTCCATCTCGAAGCTACACGTGAAGTGGTGGTCTGTGCACACTCAGAGCTGCTCCTAAAAATTTGAAACTATTTCTTAACAATGAACGCATTGAATTCTCAGTAACTCCAAGAAAATTTATTTGGAACATTTTGAAGGGAACATTTATGGTTCCCTTAAGAAAAAAAAAAAAAAAAAAAAAAAGAAGAGATTGCATTCTAGTCTGCTTCATGGACATATTAATTTTCAGAATGTATTTTATTATTAAACAAGCAATTCCATAGAAAAGGTATTTATCAACACATAGAAAGTAAAAGAAAAAAACTTTATAAAAAAGTACTTTATATAGGCATAAATATATAGAAGAGAAATCTGTTCCTAACAGTAAGAAAATCTCATTTAGCATTTGGAAAAGACATGAAGTCCTCAGTTCTAATCTATATTATAGTACAAGAGTATTTTAAATCAGAACTGAGGTTTACCCTCAGCTGCCTTCATTTTGAAGTACCATAAAACCTCCTGTTTGATTAAACAGCACTGGGTTAAAAAAAAGAAAAAAAAAAAGACCAAAAAAAGTTGTGTAAATCTGTTTTTAGCAAAAAACCACAAGCAGAGTGTTGTAACACAGAACTTGAATGGCGTTTTAATGCGGTTAAGGCCACAACCGTTACCATATTGTATGTATCAGCTTAGATAAGACTTAAAGCAAGCTGTGAAGTTAGCACTTATACCTTTCAGGTATCATCATTTTGCAAAATGATATACGTAAACTGATCAATAGGTTCAAATACAATTAAAAAAAAGAAAGCCCAGACCCGCGATAGCTGGATAAAGTCAGGTATTTAAAAATTGTATAGCATTTAAATGCAAGTAAGGGGGACTAGGATGGCAAATAAACCTCCGAAGAGCAGGGTGGTGAAATACCAGACTGCAGAAGTCCTGACAACTCATGAAGCACTGCGGCTGTGCTTGTTGGCACTTGGACTATTCATACGTGCAGGGCCAGATTTCATCAGCACTATCTGACTGCAGAGGCAGACAAACAGCTCCGGCAGTGGCCTTGCACACGTGTGAAACTGCCAGGAGCTCTCACATCTCCTTCAAGGTAAGATGAAGAAAGGGGAATGGTGATACTGCTTTTCATCACAGCCCAAGGGAATTACAAGCCCTTCACAAAGTGTTAGGTATGGACTTGCTTTCCCAGTGTTCCCAGAGGCACACTTAAAATCTCATAGAATAATTCACTAATGCATTTCTCCAACTTCCACTGAAACCACTGATGTAACTCTGAAGCAACACAATCTCTGGTTTCTTTCAGCATTTGCAATACGTAAGTTTTCAACATCAGCGGAGAGCCCAATATATTATTCATTCTATGCACACACAGCACATTCCCATCCTTGTATGAGGTCTAGGGATACTGTAAGAGAAAGGCAATACATGAACAGGGAACTAGTGATGGGGAAATAGTGAAAAAAATGGTGGGAACTGGATTAGCATCAACTAGGAACACATATAACTTGTACTTTTAAGAAAGTATAAAGCAACCTATAAAAACCTACACCCCAAATTTACTGTCTTCTGTTATTATTCCTTAGTTTCATGCTACCCAGGCATTTAATTTCAGATGGGCAATTTCATCCTCAATTTTTTGTTCCTTGTGGTCCACATTCTCTACTTAGCATATTATTTTGGTTATGCTTCCGATTAAATGTGTAATCAGGAATTTTGCTAGTGTATTCATCAAGCACTTATTTTTTTTCATATTAAACAACATAAAAATATACTAGTATACAAAGACTCTTTACAAACAAATCCCATCAATTTTTTTTTTCTAAAGTATGAGTTTGCAAGACTTTTTCTGCCCAAATTACTTTAAAGACAATGGAATAACTCTGGAAGTCATATACTGATCCCAGAAACAGTTCCTATCAATCAAGAAAATGAGCAGGGCACTGGACCATGGCTCCCATCGCTTAGAGTTTTTTATGGAAGCACGAGTAAATTAACAGGACTGAAGTACACAAAGGCATCCAACTTGCCCATTACCCCAAAAACCACATCTCATAGTCATTACTCGTTAGCACGGTATATTTCTAGCACACCATGAATTGTCTAAACATAGGCTCTCTGATTTCTTACCTGATAGTTAAGAAAACCCCTTCGAATAACAAACCACAGGGCCCTTTCTAATTTCAGGCTAGTGCAGAAAATTAAAGGCCAGCCTTCTGCATCACGAGCCCTACCCATGTGGCTTGCTGGGCTTCTGCTATCTTGCCAAAGGCCTCAAATTTCACATTTACCCTTGGAAGCCTGCTAAAGAAGACAAGAGGATCACTTGGGATTTCCAGTTATAAAACTGCACTCCACCCAAAGATATTCTCACTTCCTAAAAAACAGCTTTTGGAACTTCACCACTACTGCTCCTCACTGAGGACCAGCGGAGAACGGTTCTGACTGTACCAAAAGTCCCAAGCAAACCAAGAAGATGAAACAATGAGGTGCTTATATTGTACTGTTACCTGTAAATGAGTGATCCATGTGCACTGGAAAAAAAGTCTGATTTGAAACAGTAGCCTAGAATGAGTTTTTTTAGCACGAGTAACATCAAATGTTGGCCTATTCTTCATTTATTCTTAATGAACAGATCTGTAACAGACTACTACACTGCAAATGCAAAAGAAAAAAATAATAGTAATAAATCCCATAACCCATTAATCTATAGGATCATAGAATGGTTTGGGTTAGAGAGGACCTTTAAAGGTCATCTAGACCAACCCCCCTGCAATGAGCAGGGAGATCTTCTACTAGATCAGGTTGCTCAGAGCCCCGTCCAACCTGGCCTTGAATGTTTCCAGGGATGGGGCATCTACCACCTCTCTGCGGAACCTGGGCCAGTGTTTCACCATCCTCAGCATAAAACATTTCTTCCTTCTATCTAGTCTAAATCTTCCCTCTTTAAGTTTAAAGCCATTGCCCCTTGTCCTATCGCAACAGGCCCTGCTAAAAAGTTTGTCGCCATCTTTCTTGTAGGCCCCCTTGAGGTACTGGAAGGGGCTATAAGGCCTCCCTGGAGCCTTCTCTTCTCCAGGCTGAACAACCCCAACTCTCTCAGGCTGTCCTCATAGGAGAGGTGCTCCAGCCCTTTGATCATCTTCATGGCCTCCTCCGGACTTGCTCCAACAAGTCCACATCCTTCTTATGTTGGGGGCCCCAGAGCTGAAGGCAGTACTCCAAGTGGGGTCTCACCAGAGCGGAGCAGACAGGCAGAATCCCCTCCCTCAACCTGCCGGCCACTCTGCTTCTGATGCAGCCCAGGATGCTGGGGGCTTTCTGGGCTGTGAGCGCACATTGCCGGGTCATGTCCAGCTTTTCATCCAGCAGTAGCCTCAATAGGATCTACTGAAAATTCCAGATTACAGTTGTGCAAGCAAAACCTAAGACAATTTCTCTCCTCATTTCTTGGGCACAACTAAAGCAGAAACCAAACAGTAGCAGAAAGCAATGATGAAAACAGGGGCTAAACTCTACGTTGGCAGAAACCAAGAATGAAAACAGGGGCTAAAGAGAGAGACAATGCAGGCCTACGGTTTGTGAGAGTAAGTGCTAGTTTTGCCTTGATGTAGTGTGAAAAGAGTGATCCAAATTTACGTGTGGATGTATTCTGAATACACAGAAATAGATTCAGAAGCCTTTACTGTATTACTGGAATATGAGTATTGCAGGTATGGAATTAAGGTATTTTCTCAGCTGTTCTGGAGAACTACACTTAGACATAGATTTTCATGTCACACCCCTCGACATACCATGAGACAGTTAAAGTAGATACTGTATTATGTTACATTAAGAGAGATAATTAGTGCTTACAATGCATGTCAGCACAGTTGCACAAGACATGCAGTTTCCAGTGTTGGTTCAGGCGTCCTGGCTTATTCTGCACCTTTTTACCAGCAGCAGCCAACTAGCCTGCTAGCACGCCTTTTCTTGGCGTGCATCGGAATAAAGCAATGAATGCTGTAAGTTTAACAGCTGTAGGTTCTTGCAGGAGGCTCTTCAAAAAGACACATCTCTATAATGTAATGCAAGTAACCAAGTCCCAACCTCGAATCAACTCCTCCCCCCCCCAATATTTAATCTATAAATAATTCCTGACATATTATCCATCTTTCTGCAGATAGCCGACACCTCAAAATCCTTCCATATATACATTATAATTGCAAGAACTATCCCTAGCAATACAGCACAAGGGTCTTCCCTCCCCTTTGTGCATTTATACATACGCGCAAGTGAAAAGCTACTACCAAATGCAATGAAATTGCTGCTAGATAATGGGGGCGACCACACTGCTCGTCCGTCCAACCCCCAGACAACAATAAAAAACTAGTGTAAAAGTTCACTGCATTATTACCTTGCCACTTAACATCTGACACAGCAACTCTCCCCGCATTTTTACGTTACCTATACTTTCTTAATTACATATTTATATTAGACGACTGTACTTCTCTGTGTGTATATACAATTCATTCATCAGTTTACAGACACTAAATGTGAAGACAGTGGTCTTTTTTAACAACGTATCTGCCAACAGTTCTCAGTATAATTTTAAAAGCACATTTTCACTAGTGCCCTTCTATCTTATCCTAGTTTTTCCTTGCATCATAGTAATCATTAATCATTTGTAGACAGATGTTAAAGTGCCCTTCTTGTTTAAGAGACAGTTATCTCCTTTCTGTAGAGACTTTTCCAAAGTGCAAATTCTTGCATTTGGACACAGCTTCCAATTCTCAACACATGGTGCTAATGCACCTGTTAAATAAAAGCTTGGAAAGCAAAGTAACTTTCGTTTGCAAGTTGAGAAGAGCTACTTACAAAAACCTTCCAGAGTGTGAGATCATATTTATGTTGCATTTTCATCAACCAGCAAAGACTGGAAAGCTTCCAGCTGCAGTTATACTTTCAAAATTTTGAATTTTACTCAGATCCAAAGCCAAGTTCTTATTTAAAAAAAAAAAAAAAAAAAAAAGCCAACACCTATGTACTGGAAACCTGCCTTTTCATTAGTCCTATAGTCCATTATAGTCCTATATAGCCCATTAGCACCTCGGAATGGGACACCCCACCACACAGTACCTTAGCTAGAAGCTGCCTGGGAGGGAAATCCTGAGAGAACATCCCCCTGCCTTACGCTGCAGTATGGTTTCAGTTCCTTCCTCAGCATTTATTTAGCATTCCCAGCCCAGAACCTCTGCCTGCAGCTGGAAACCAGCCCTTCCTCCAGGAACCTGTGCGAGGCAGAATCAACTGCAGAGCATTTTCTTGCATTTTCTCAGCAAAAAGGTGAAGCTGCGGATCCCTTATTATTAAATAGGGGTAAACCAGCATTCACGGCTGCTGGGCGGGACAGCCGCTGAGTTCTTTACCCGAGGGGATTCAGCAATATTGCCCAGCTCTCCGAAGTGTGGCCTAACCTTCCCACATAATTGCTACTGGGTTAACAAGGCATGCCAGAGGCTCTTAATCCCTCCTTGGGAGCTGCTGCGCTTTGCTACTCACCAGGCTGCAGAGAGAGGGTGTGACAGTGACTTTAACCTCATACATAGGGCCCTCATCTAAAAGAAAAGTGCTGTAAGTCTCAGTCTCCAGTTCAAGGGCAATTTTTTTATTTTTATTTTTTAAATTGGCACCATCTCTGGATAAAATCCATATTTAACAGCTGTGGTGGAATGGTCTTGATGTTTTAATTTTCTCATTAAAAGCACTGCAGCATGTATACCAAAAACATCATGTAAGGTGATCTTATCCAAGTTGTTGGGATCAGTTCCCAAAAGCAGGCTTTCCTACAACAACACGGAGTTTTCCATTAAAAGGAGCTTTACCTTCCAATAACCAACCTGTATTTACACTGTGCCCCTGCAGTGACTCATCGCAGCCAGTAAAGAAATTCCACTCAGGAACTGCATGTTTGTTGGGATAAGGGAGTATTTTCTCCCCTACCTTTTATATTCTGAACTATGTTTAAATTTCTCAGAGCTTTTATTTCATTACCTAGGAATAGTCTTTAAAAAGAAGCTTCCACGTTAAGAAACCTTCCGCTTTAGCCCTGTGGGAACACGATATCCCATTCAGCGTTTCCACAAATAGATCAGAAATTACTACATACATTACTACATACATACTACAAACGTAGTTTTGAACAGCGGCCTGTATTTTATGTTACTAGTATGAATCATAATCATTCTGATTAAATAAATGAAATATCATTCTATTAAATGACAGCAGAATTTGGCCCTGAATGCTGAGGCAAGTCATGCCATCGGCCTGCCCGACTTTTTGCTGCCTATCTCAGGGGGAAGACAAGCAAGATGACAACCAACCTAAGCAAGCATTTGAATTTACATCAGTCTTAGAGCATTTCGAGTTCAAAACAGACTCCTGGAAGTTTTGAAAAAGGAGCCATGCGTATAAAGGCAGCGTATTTCAAATCACAGCATGGAGCCAATTACGAGTTTCCAGAAGATGCACAGTCTTGGGGATATATCCCACAACACAGCTAGCGTAGCATTAACATTTCATGCTGGAAAAATAATGCTGAATGACAGCATAGACATAAAGAAATATTCCTAACATATTGTGGTTGTCTTCTTCCTCTGATATTTACATTCCAATCTTGAGAGTTCACTTTTCTTCATTTTTAATATTTGAGGTAAACGCCACACATCTTCCAATCGAAAGCAAAATCATGCACACAAAAATGGAATTTATTACCTCATGCGGGTGTAATTCAACAGGAAGCCAGAAAGCTTCCTTCAAGGTACAAGTTTTGGCGCATGGTCTCCGAACACAGACTCTGCAAGCTCAACTTTCTGCTGCTGGTAAGTAGTTTTTCACCCCCACAGCCTGTTCCTCAGCATTCAAGTTTAATGAAAGGCAATAGTAAACCAGAATTAAATACATGTATTTAAGGAAAGTAAGTTGCAGATGTTTTTTCTTCTGCCTTGTTCCTACTGACACAGCGCAGACCCTGCTTCTGCATGTCACACATCTATAGCTCGGAGCCTCCTTAAGAGGCTATCTTTTCCTTAAAAGCACAAAGCAGATGTTTAGATCTAAGAGCAGTCCCAGTGGCAATATATGCATACTGTTAACTTTTCTAACCCATAATTTGAGGACGCCTTTTTTTTTTTTTTAACTTTGAGAGATTTTGGACAACAAATTAACATAAACTTCAAAAAGTCTACTCACTTTATCCCATATTCCATTTGTTTCCATTTTAGAAAAGCAGTTGATTAAAAAAAAAAAATGAATTGAACTAGTGCAAGATTTTGTGTGGACAGGTATGTGCTGCTGTATGGTAAATCCTACTAAATTATCCTCGTTCACTGAAACCCCTCAAATCTGCTTATATTTGAGGTTTATGACTATAAAAACCCTCAAGGCGCTCATGGGAAAACTGAATGCTGTGGAATTAAGTGCGCAAACCTGGCTTCCAACATCAGTCCCTAAATGGTTATTGCCTATTTTGTAAATATTTTTTTAGGCCCAAGCTACTCCAAAAGAACAACCACTGGTTAGAGCAGCTCTGTCCTGGGCGCTTTCCATTGCTCGCAGGCAGCGGGACGGGCAATGACTCAGGCCTCCCCACAAGCCTTAGGAACGGAATTGCTGGCCAAGAGGCTGGGACACCCATCTGCTCGGGGTCTGGGCAAGCCTGCCAGCTCCACCGGGCGCCCACAGAGAGGGCAAACCTTCGTCTGACACTCGCTGCGCACGCCTGCCTCGCCGCAGGTGGTCACCGCTCCTTGCTGTCACTGTAAAGGGCTTCTTTTTGGATAATTTTCGTAGTCATTAGCTGCTGTCACAGCTTTCTGAAACAAGACTGTCAAATATTTTGAAAATCGTGATTTTACACCAGTGTTCAAAATGGCATCATGTATTTTTCTACGAGAGACAGTGTAGTCAAGCTGTGAGGGAAAACACACAATCCAAGCAGCCAACTCAGCAGCAATTAGTGATTCTTTCCTGCTTCAAGATCCTCACTTCTAGGACTGATGCTCAAAGCATGATTCCCTTAAAGAAATTTTTCTAGGTCAGCATTTTTCTTTTGTTTTTAAATATCTTAGAATCTTTCTGAAAACATCAACGTACTATCTTACATCTGACTCTTGATTCGTGTTGCCAGGTGAGGAACCGAGAAACACACACTAAGCATCTGCATCATGTTATTTTACGAAACCACACTATTACCACATTCATAAATAATGACGTTCCATACTAACACGACTCAGAAACTCTAACCCAGCTACTGGAAAGTGTAACCTGGCTATTATAAAAAAAAGCAAAAGCCCCCCAACACAACGGGATCTGGGCCGTGGGGCTGCCCCCACCTCCCGCAGCGAGGTGACCCGCTCTCCCCTGCCCCTTCTTGCCACGACCATCTCAGCCGCGGGGCGACAGCGGCTCATCTCAGCCTGGACCCAGCTGGTGCTTCCTGAAAGGCTACAAGTTCGCCGCTCGGCAAAGGCCACCTTTGCCTTGGAAGTTTGTTTAAAAATAAAAACTAAGGGCCATCTCTTCGTGCTGGTTCTGAGCAGCCTGCTGAGGTAGGAGCCATTTTTTTTTCCCCAAGGTTTATTTTGGGGTTTACAAAGACCTGATGAAACTATGCTCAGGCTCGTGCAAACGCGTTTATTTGTGGCCGGTTTCGGTGGAAACCGGAGGATCAAAGACAACCATCCGGGATCAACCCCATCTCCCAGACGCCTGTCTGCAGACCCCCGGGGAGGAACCGGACCCCCCCACACTACTCCCCACACACACACACACCGTCAGGCTGGCGTTCTCTGCCGGGACACCCCGTTGCCTCCCACCCGCGACACTTCTACGGTTGTCACCATCCCGAGTCACCACCGGGCAGGAAGCCCCGGCCGCGCCCGGCTCCGCAAGCACCGGGGGGGGAGTGGGGGGGGTGGGTAACAAAACAGCGATCCCCCTCCCTCCCTTCCCCATCCCCTCCTACCATCCGTTGACAAAGCCATCTCGATAAGGGTCTCGTTGGCTTTCTTCCCCAGACGATTCATGGTGGCGGCTTTTTCTCTCTTCCTCGCCCGCGGCGCGGGAAGACAGAGAGGGGAAAGGGGAGCGGGCCCAAGGGGTGGGATGCCTCCCAGGAACGGATGGGAGAAAAGGGAGTGAGTCAGGGAGTGAGTGGCCACCCCATACATGCGCAGTGCCCGCAGAGGCGGAGCACGGAAAGGGGGGGAACGGAGGAGGGAGGGGAAACGGGGGCCACCCCCCCCCCCTCGACCGGGCGCGGTTCCCGCCCGGGGGTGGCCGACGGGCGGGGATCCGCCCGTCGGCCACCCCCGGGCGGGAACCGCGCCCGGTCGAGGGGGGCCGGGGGTTGATTCGTTCCCCCGGGGAGGATGATGGGGGGGGGGTGGGGGGGGAAGCGTTTTACTTCGTTAATATCTCCATTAAACCCTTTGCTTTTCCGCTACGTAGCGACAAATGACCGAAGGCGAAGCCGGGGGCGAGGGGGGGGGAAACATCCGAAACGCGAATATCGATTAAAACGCCAGCGTTTGCGCCCTCTTTCGAGCGGCGTTTTGGCCCACCCTACCCCCCCACCCCGTCCAATTTTATTTGTCTGTTTAGGTGTATGTAGCAAAGGGTTATTCTCTCGGTTTTTTTGTTTTGTTTTTTTTTTGCCTGTCCTATGATAGTTGATAGTTTGCATATTCTGTAAGAGTTGATCTTTCATGAGAGAAAAGGGGGGGGGGGGGAAATGGGGTAAAGTAAAGTAATACTCCCTTTGTGGGTCAGTGTCATGGTTGGCAGCTGAGGCCCACGCAGCCCCCAGCTCACTCCCCCCTCCGCGGAGGGATGGGGGTGAGGGGGAGAATCTAAAGAGTAAAACTGAGAAAACTGCTAGGTTGATATAAACACAGTTTAATAATTCAAAATATAATAATAACAAAAAATTAAAAAAAAAAACAAACAACCAAACAAACACAGAGGGGAAACAACCAACAAAAAAAAAAACCCAACGAAAAACCCCAGAAAAACAAGCGATACGAAAGAAAACAATTGCTCGCGGCCAACTGACCGATGCCCAGCCAGTGCCTGAGCCCCTGCCAACTTCCACCCCCACCAGTTTTATTTCTGGGCATGATGTCGTATGGCATGGGATATCCCTTCCGTCACTTGGGGTGAGATGTCCCGGCTGTGTCCCCTCCCAGGTTCTCGTGCACCCCCGGCCTCCTCGCTGTCGGGGCCGTGTGAGGAGCAGAAAAGGGCCTGACTTAGTGTGAGGGCTGCTCAGCGATAACTTAAACAGTGTGTTATCAACACTGTTTTCATCATAACCCCATAAAGCTACCATGAAGAAATTTAACTCTGTCCCAGCCAAAAACAGTACGGTCACTGCTTCTTCTTTACTGAGGAGAAATTCGCTCTTACTTTTGACCCTGCAGGGGTGTTAAACACCGCACGCAGTTTTCCCACCTACAGGGCAAAATTAAGTTTGTGTCAGGCAATAAAGGATAATGGTGTTTGCTGTCCTGATTATAGGTTCAGAGCTAGCAAAAACGTTGTTTTGGCTAACGATCCTGGGTCCTTTACAGTAGTCGGGAGTGAGAAATAAATAAGAATATAGCCTGAGGAAGGGGAAATGAGGCATGAAAAGGCAGCAGAAGAAACATAAGTCTTTCATGCCACGTGTGGAAAAAGAAACGCCATCTTGGTCCATCAGTCTGGCCAAATCTACTCCAGGCTCCCTCAGGATCTCTGGAGCAGAGGGAATCTCCCGAGTCCGGAGCCTGGTGATGCCGGGAAGGACGCGAGGCTCCAGTCGCAGCTGCTGTCTGGAGCCGGCGCCATTTCTGTGTCTCCACCAGCCCCGTCTCCTCGTCGCTGCCTTCAACAATCTGAGGTAATTTCCAACAGGCTTGTTTGTTCAGTACATATATTTCACGTGTTTTTTGTTTGTTAATATCGTCTCAGGCCTTCTTTCAGATTAACTTTTTGTATATTCAGCTTTTACTGCCTAAGTAACCGTTTTATGCACCAAACTGATAGGGAGTTTTGTTACTTGGGCGACTCTAATGCAACAGCGGTTTCATGACAGGATTTCTTAATCATTAAGTTAATCAAGTAAAGTGAGTCAGTTAAGGTGCTGGGCTTGTGTTCAGGTCTATGTACAGTATTAGGCCTTTATTTGTTTTGTGCTGCATTACTGCTCCAAGAAGTATATTTTTAGTCAGGAGAGACCAAAAATTGTGTCTGGTTGCTTTCCAAAGTCAGAAATGTTGAGTTTGGTTTTTAATGTCACGATGCAGGGTGGCGGGAACAAAGAGGACGGGCACGGCACACCAAAGGCTGCTTTTAAACAGCTTGTAACTGCATACGACACACAAGGTTCGGTTTAAAAGCTGTATTTTCTAAGCCTTTAATTTCCTCACAGCATTATATATCCCAGATAAATGCTATTATGCCCACAGAAGATGCAATTAGAGCCAGTATTCAACAGGAGCCAGGAGCAGCAGGAATTGCAGCGGCCATCGCTGGGTTTTGCCTTCTAATTAGCCGCTCGCTCTTCCCAGCTCCACCCGGCATGTGCGGTGGGGAAGTCAACCATACCTAGATCTGTGTAAGTACCACATCTAGGATGCCAAAGATGATTTTGCAGATCTCTGTAATTGGACAGTCTCATGGCTTCTTGAGGCATTTGTGTAAATGACACAGTGGCCCGTGTCAGAGGTCTGCTATCCCACAAGGAGCTATCTATGGAAGGCCTCGTGCCCCTGTCAGGCGCACAGGAGGCCCATGCAATACCCAGCCTTGAGGTTCCTTGTATATTCAGAGTTTAAGCAGCCATTGTCAGACTCAGTGGTCTCACAGTATCACAGAGTCACAGAATCGTAGGGTTGGAAGGGCCGTCTGGAGATCATCTAGTCCAACCCCCTGCCAGAGCAGGGTCACCCAGAGCAGGTGGCACAGGAACGCGTCCAGGCGGGTTTGGAATGTCTCCAGAGACGGAGACTCCAACACCTCTCTGGGCAGCCTGTGCCAGGGCTCTGCCACCCTCAGGGTAAAGAAGTTCCTCCTCATGTTGAGGTGGAACTTCCTATGCTCGAGTTTGTGCCCGTTACCCCTTGTCCTGTTGCCGGGCACCACTGAAAAGAGCCTGGCCCCATCCTCCTGACGCTCACCCTTTAAGTATTTATAAGTGTTGATAAGATGTTGTTGTATGCCCAAACCACCCAGGACCACGCCACCTGCAAAAGGCACAGACCTTTTCCCCTCCCACCTTGCATTTTCACTACTGATTGATCACAAGGCGATACAATGAGTCATGTCAAACTGTTACACTAACTGAACTTTTTTTTCCTGGGTTTTCAGTTCCATGATTTGCTGCAAGCCACAGCTACTGTCAAAATGAAGGAAGAAAAGGGGAACCACGCAGCGGCAGGACCATTTTATTCCTGAAATATCAACACAATAACCAGGTACGCCGTAGTATTTCTGCTTTTGGTGGTCTGGAGTTCAAACACTGTTTCTAACAAACCAAAAAATAGTAAAAATACTAGTAAAAATACCTGGAAGGCTGTGAGTGTAGGTAACAAGCATCACCAGAAATTACTAGCAGTGATCACACTTAGGATGTTCGGCACCAAAGCATAATCCTTAACTGTGTGTGCTAAAGGAGAGCAGATAGTTTGTAGCCCTTATAAAGTCTTGCTTTCCACTGATGGGCTTTTTCAAAAGCACGAAACTGATTTAATATTTTAAAAAACCCATTATGTAAACACAGAAAATTGGTAGGATTGGAGGGCCACTTTTCAAAGATATCTCTGCACCCGTCATTGTCTCAGGTAGGTACCCCAGGGCCTGTTCAAAACCACTGACAACTTACAACCTGAGATCCCCACTTCTGAAAGTCCTGTTAGAGGATTGTCTTTTGGCACCAAAGCATCCTTGAAAATATGAACCTGAGTCCTAAATCATGTGGAAAACGGAGTTTTTCTGTCTATCAGTTAGGTGCTTTGAAAAATTTCATTCTCTATTATCTGTCCTCTGGGAAGGAATCTAATATATACAGCTTTTGCATTTACCACTTGGGGACCTGCCTATAAGTTGTTCGGATAACAAATGCTTTTAGGATTCCCTTCGCTGTGCGTGTCATATATTCATGTTACAGTCTCAAAAGGTGCAGCAACTCTCTACTATTGAAGATACGTGTATTGCATACACTCCTTTTGTTTAAAAAAAAATTATATATATATTCAGAGTTTTAGTAAGTTTTGAAATCAGACTGTGAGCACAAGTTAGAAATAGATACAATAACAAAACACAAATTTGAAACCGATACGGGAACAACGGGGAAGCCGTATATCACCTTCCCGGCCTCTTCAACCTTCTTTTTCTCCTCTGATGGCTGAACAACTGCACGGATGGTCGCTTTGCTGTGAGATTTCAACACATGGGGGCTGCATCCCAGAAACAAATGTTGCTGCCTCCCTCATCTTCGTGAGTGTGCTTTTGTCAGCCAATTAAAGGCCGTTGAGGCTTTCTAGTTGGAGAGCTAACCAATTTATTTCCCTGTCTTTGAATTAGCCCTTTAGAATATAAGTAATAGTGTCATTTGGAGAGAAATTAATCTTTTAGAGACCAGTGGGACCAGATACCAAACAGACTTAGAAAGGTAAAGTGGGACTCAGAAATTAGGTGCCCAAATCCAGCATTATGCTACCCAAAACTGCTATTCGGTTATCACATAACCTTGGAACTTCCACAGACTTTTTTTTTTTTTTTCTTTTTAAATGCACTAGACAGAAAGCGCAGTTTCTGTATCCCAGGCAATAACAGCAGTTAAAGTTTCAACACGTGCCTGGAGTGTGGGAGGTCACAGGCCTCCAACTGCTGTGACTGTAGGGGGTTCAGCCTCTCCTGGTGTCAGGCTGCCCCACCAGCCCGCAGGCTGGGGTAGGTGTGGGGAGGGAGCCAGCAACGAAGCAGGGATGACGGGGAAGTACTGCGTGCTCTCCTGCGAAGGCTGCCGCTATAAAGAAAGGAATATAACAGTCACTGACAAAAGAGAAAGCCCAAGGGAGATCGCAGCTGTCTGGAGATTCAATCAGGGCTCCCTAAACTCTTTCTGCATTTTACTCAGAGGCTGTTTGACATCCGACTCTGCCCCTCCCTCTTAGTTCCTGAAGCTAAACCCAGCTGCTTGAATACCACTCCAGGGTCGGGCACTGAGAAATACAGCAGCGCCTGCTGATGGGACTGGCATTTGAATTCGTATATCGAGACAGCCGATTCTTTGTGTGTGCTGCCACACAGCACTAAAGCCATCAGGAAATGAAAAGAGAGTGCCATACAGAGCTGTGGTGCAGGGCAGCAGAATGCAAACATTTTCAAAGGAAGTATAAAGTTTTACATAGTATGCAAAAGTTCATCATTACTCACTGCATTTTTTTCCGACTCCATCACTTTTCAATTAGTCAGCTGTTTGCCAAAAGCGGTGCAAGTAATAATAACACATATGATCTCTAAACAAACAGATGACTTTACAGACCATAATCTACCTTTTTCTTGGCCGGAATTACTACAGATTTGCAACAGTAGAACTAAAACCGACTACCCGGTTTGCACCCTCCCCAGGGCAAGGAAACTGCGTGGGTGCGGCCCCAGCAAAGCCCAGCTGTGTCTCTGCGGCGCGGGCTGCTGGAGGAGGAACGCCTGAGGCGGGGACACTGGGGACATGGGCCCTGCGTGAGCAACAGCGATTTTGAGAGCTGCCAGAGATCAAGGTAATCTTAGCAGAAGCCTGTATCCCGTTTCAGCCACAAGCAGACATTTTAGTTCTGTAATCTTGCAGTCACGCTCCCACAACTGGATTGCCCGGTTTACAGCTGCCATCAAAGCCTTCTTAAAATAATATAATAATAATCCAAAGAAACCACAAAAAAAGACGACAAGAAAAAATTACTTCAGTGTGTTTTGGGGAGTAGAAAGAATTAATCTCTTTCCTGCTTAGAGACCTTCTTAAGGATACTTGAATGTGTACAAAATCATTAACAATGTATGAGAAATGATTCTTCACTCTCATCATGTCTCTGTGGATATAGTTCCATTGATTTTGCTAAACTGGTCCTAAACAGCATGAGTGAAGATCAGTATTTAATTCTAATGGGTTGTGCACTGATAGGTATGCTCACATAAAAGATTATTGAATGCGGCAGGGTTGGGATAAAGCCACTTCATCAGTGCTGGCACTTAACTGACAATGTTAAGGTAAGGAGTTGCGTCACCTTAGTAAATTCCTGTGTGCTTCTAGTGAAATCATCCATTTTCTTTCCTGTCCTTTTATAGACAATTTAGTTTCTCAGGGTTTAGTGCCCTCTGGTGGTAATACGTTTCCGGTGAAACTAGATATACTGACACATGCTTAATTTTGGTGTTTCTTTTACCTATATCTGTTGATTATCCCAGAATGAAAAATGAATAAATAAAATAGAATGATATTGTTTCTTTAAACACAGAGGATTTTGGAGTGAGTAAATGAGGCTGATGCGTGAAAGACAGAGCACTGAAATGATGCAGGGAGCTCAGTAGCTCTAGCAAAAATATTAACACGTTTGGTGCAGTTCAGTGTGCATTAACCAGATTAGACAGTAAAGCAGAACTAAATGAAAAAGGTAACATAAAAGTACAAGAGAACAAAAAACGTCAGTTATATATGATACACACAGATAATATTGCGTGTCATCACAAATAACTTTGTGAAAACCACAAATTTTTGTATACACCTTTTAATTACTTGTGCATCTCTCATATCTGCACATTTTTAACTGTCCTTGATTACATATTTTATTACAAAGTGTATAAAAACTAGATCAAGATGTTATCGGCTTTCTCAAAAATTCTAGAAAAATATAAGCCCTTCAAAGTATTCAAGCACAAGTTATTTTGTGCAAGATATTCAAGCACAACTTACTTAGCTGGCAGGCTGGTGAGAATAAAAATAATGGTACAAGTGATTGTCTAATCCTATGGGCAGTATTGAATGAACGTCGTCTTGTCTGCTGTTTATAAAATTCTTCATGAAGAATAACAGTAGTTATTATGTGAACTTTAAGAAAATGTTTCACGTTTGCTGTTATATATTATTGCTAAATTCTGCATATGTCGTAGACCTACACCTAGGTTTCAAAGCTTCCATTCACTGCAGTGCACATACACAGCACCCCTAAAACCAGCTCAAACAGAGGAAGCATCTTTCCATCTTGGCTTCTCTGACATCAGATGACCAAGCTAGATCGTCTCTTTTCAGCCCTTCTCCTTGGGTAGGCTCTGCAGGCCAGCTCCAATGCCTTGGCTGAAGGTTTCCATCTTTCACAAGCTCGTGCAGCTTCCTAATTTGCTCTTCTTTTCCAGCAGTCCCATTCTCCTCCTTCAGAGGGAAAGATGGAAAGGCCTTATATCGTACAGAGTGGTCGAGGTGTAGGGCCACAGCTAGCATTTCTAAGCAGAATGAATGAAGATAGATGCGTTGGGAAAGAAAACAATATGCAGTTTTCCATGGAGACAGAAAAGATTGGAGAGAAGGAGAAAAAGTTAAAAAATAGCATTTATAGGAGCAAGCAAGGTGAGCGTGTGCAGGGCTACCTGCCTTAGGGAAGGCAGTGTGATGGTCATAGGCAGAAAGGAAGGTGACTAAGGCGTTTCTGCAATAACCAACCCTCCCAAAGCACGCACAGGTTTTCCCAGATTCTTGCGGCTGTGCGCTGGCTGATACCATCTCACAGCTGAGCTGCGTGCTTCAAGGTGCTGCTGTCTGGAGATATGGATGTCTGTGCTGGCCTGTGCTGGCCGCAATGGATGTAGTAACACTAATATATAGAAACATGGAATCATCTAGGTTGGAAGAGACCTTTGAGGTCGTCAAATCCAACCATTAACCTAAGACTGCCAAAACCGCCACTAAACCATGTCGTTAAGCACCAGACCTACCCCATCTTTTAAATTCCTCTGGGGATATGATTCAACCACTTCCCTGGGCAGCCTGTTCCAATGTTTGATAACCCATTCTGTAAAGAGATTTTTCCTAATATCCATCCTAAACCCCCCCTGGCACAACTTGAGGCCATTTCCTCTTGTTCTCACTTGTTACTTGGGAGAAGAGACCAGCCCCCACCTCACTGCAGCCTCCTTTCAGGTAGTTGTAATATATGCTGAAAGGGAGCCTTTCTCATAAGAGGTAAATTAAATAGTGGATGATATCAGCCTTGATCCAGTACTACTTGATACAGTCTTGTTTTTAATTCTAACAAAAATGAGTGGGCTGGTAGCTCTTGGTTGTTGCAGCCCCTCAGTTTCCTTCTCATTTCACGGCTTTTCCACGCAACTGCATGAGATACAGTGACCGTATGGTTTCCAGCCTTCCCCAGTCTCTAGCCCTAGTTGATCCCTATCCCAGATCCTGTCTGAATAATGTAGTGCTTATCTCCCCACCCAGGGGAACCCTTGTGTGGAGTTGCCAGGGCTGCCCCAACTGGCCTGTCCATCCCAGCCGCAGCTCAGGCTGGGCATACAGATTAGTCGTGTGAGCTCTGTGAACATGATGAGCATCCAGGAGCAGCAGGAGCTGTGAAATGCACAGGCATTCAAATGCTTGACCACATCAAACAGAATCGGAAGGATCAGGCAAAAAGTAAAAGTGACAAATTTAAGCAGAAATGATGTATCTAAAAATCAGTGCTTTATAGGTAACATAAGAAGAATAATGGTAGGATGAAATCAATATGATCTAGTAACTTACGTACACATCCTAAACAGGGAAGAGCAAAGCCTGTGGGGGAGAGAGAGTGAAAAAAAAATAGAAGCAATAAATAAGAAAAACGTAATATCAAATTAAAATGTTCATTGGCTGGGAAGTATATTTAAAATTTTAGGGGAATAGATGAAAGCTCTCAAAATGCAAGGTGCTGCTTTGTTTCATCTGGTTTCAAAGCGGCCTACAAGTGCCAAAAACATAATTTGTTTTTTTGCTGTAGGAAAACCAAAGTGTAACACAAATAAGTCAGTGCATAATTCTGCAATTTCTGCAGAGCAAATCTGCTGTTTGAACACTTTTTTGGTGGCTACCTTTCAGAATATTAATTCTCCTTTCCTGTCAAACTGCTGAATTCGTAAGAGGAACTATGCCATCTCCAATAAAAGTCAAGTCTCTTTTCTTGAGATCTTGCTGTGTCTATAATATAGTTCTTCTTATGAATTGTAAATTGTATTGTTTATCAGAAGAAAAACTAGTTTTGCCTTCTAACTATGCCCTTTTGGATTTCTATTCAAGTGCATAATATATGAGGAAGTGTCTCATTTGTCACGTCTTGTTTCCCTCAATTTTAAAAGTTCTACTGGTTCCCACTTCAGTTCAAATGTGAAAAGAGGCATGAAGATAGCATGGTAGTTACTTATCCAGTAATTACTAATTGGATCGTTTCTGAAATCCTCACGTCTTACTGTATTGATTGTGAAGATTTCTCCTGATTGTTGAATTCATTATGTCTCCTATTAATGAGCATACAATATATAGTTTTGGATGGTTCCCTTTAGGTTAAATCTTCATGTAAGTCAGTCTGCTAAGATAGCTGGTATTGGCATCCCTGTCAAATGCTTGAAATTAGTGGGCTTATCCTTATCATCAAACATAAAAGATGAACACACAGACATTTGTTGATATGTATTGTAAAGGAGAGAAAGTGATATTTGTGTGATATGGTACATAAACTCTGGTACTGCAAATATATCAGTAGGTCTATTTTTCAAGAACTCCTGTTGTTGGTTTTTTTTCAAACTATACCTTTAAGTGTAGAATAACCTTTCCTTTTCTTGGACTAAACTTGGTCCTCAATTTTCTCACAGTTTTCCAGCACAATCATACTCAGCTTCTCAGAAGCATAGTCCATGCTTCACAATTTGAAATTGTGCGTGAATCAAGAAATGAGCCAGTATAAAACACCCAGCACTTTTTGACCTGGCTTTTAAAACCAGTCGTTTGCACAAGGACTCAGGGATCATATTTTCCTTCGTGCCTTTCCGTGGGTTACTGAAGGAGCTGCAGCATTGGGATTTGCAAGTGTAGAGGTCTCGCTCTGAAGCGGCTCATACTCTGCCCCATCAGTTCCAACGGGTGCATTAGAGGAGTGAATGTGACTTTACATAGGAGGGGTAACACCCTCTTTCCTGATCCATCTCTACCTTAATTAAGATAAGTGATGCCAATTAATTTCTCAATTCACATCTGTATGTTTTGATAGAAGTCTTGAATGATATTACTACTGTGAGTATCAAGGTCATTTACTCTTTGATTTTCAAGCAGTCTTTGGAAATAGAAGCAAAGCCTTGTCCAGTATCTGTAAGTACAACAGTTCTTAGTCCATTTTTGCCTGATGTTCTCCTAAAACTTGTCTGACTGAAGCTAATGGAGTAGGCGTTAGTTAATCTCTCCGTTAAAATTACTGAGGAAAAGTTTCATAAAAATTGGCCTTTCAGTAATAGGTCTGTGGCTTCTGATGTGATTTAATTTTCCTGGGTCTGACATATTGAAAATTAAAATAGAATGACATTTTTTAAAACTGTCAGTAATTGCTGCTCTTATCAATCATTAGCCAATGAGGCACCATTTGTATCAGCTAACTTTGCCTTGGCCTGCTGCAGCTTTTTCCTTCATTTCCTTTGTACTTTCACAAAGTAATGAAGTTATTAAGCTTCATCCCTCCATTTCTGTTTGTAAAATTGATATCCTCCCCACACATTTCCTGTCGTGCTCAAATGAAAGCTGAAACAGGCAGAGCATTACTCTTTACCTTGCACTTATCAGCATCCACTCAATTTTTAAATATTTCTGTCTGCTTATGGTTTAGTATCTCCATATCACAGCCTTTAAGAAATGCTAATGGTCTAAGAGTCCATCATTGTTTTTCTATCTGCATGCCCCAGAACTCATGTTTAAAATATCTTCTTCTTCTTCTGTTATAGTGGTTTTTAACCAGACATCTGAAAATCTTTGTTTTGAATTTATTTTCAAGATATGCTTTGCTGCCAGATTGGGGCTCATACTCACTAATTCAGCACGTTGTTGTCAGGGTCAACAGCAGTTGCAGCACTTACTTTAATCAGCCTTTCTTAACGCTAATCTTTTTAGCGGTGTTATCAGACAGTGGTGAATTGATTATTAGTACTCTTTTACTGTGGTACATCTTACTAAATCATACAAGAGAGCTTCCTCCTCCAAAGACCAGCAACTTTTGTATAATCCTTTCCTGAACTATAGTCAGCGTCCTACGCTGCTTCATGAGCTCTTCTTTTACATTTTGAGGAACCCGTTTCACATGTCTCCCATAAGCTTTCACTAATTTTTTCTTGTTTGTGTCATTCTTTGGTTTTAAAGCTAGGACATAGAACAATGTGATTCTTTCTATTGCTTTTCCATCCCAAGAAATTCTAAAACACAGTTATGTTCCCCACTGTTATTATGTGGTGCATCGAGTACAATCACCATGACTGCATACTATATGAGAAGCTAGATTTGAAACTTCCCCTGTGTGGATTCCTAACGATGACCCTTTCACCGCTGATTTTAATCCATATAAAAACCAGGCCCAGACAGTGATGGGATAAGCATTGCCATGAACTGCTCTGGGTTGTTCAGCCCGAAGAAGAGAAGGCTCCGGGGAGACCTTATTTGTCCTTTCAGTTCTTAAAGGGGGCCTGCAGGAAAGATGGGGACAGACTTTTTAGCAGGGCCTGTAGCAATAGGACAAGGGGTAATGCTTTTAAATGAAAAGAGGAAAGATTTAGACTGGATATAAGGAAGAAAGTTTTACGATGAGGGTGGTGGAACATTGGCCCAGGTTGCTCAGAGAGGTGGTAGATGCCCCATCCCTGGAAACATTCAAGATCAGGTTGGACAGGGCTCTGAGGAACCTGATCTAGTTGAAGATGGGGGGGGGTTGGACTAGATGACCTTAAAGGTCCCTTCCAACCCAAACCGTTCTATAATTCTATGATTCCATAACAGTTCCCCTTGTCACTACTCATCATTACTTTTGCTCGAAACAGTCCAGTGATATCTATCAACTCATATCTATCAACTCAAGTTTCAATGATAATGTTATTAACATCAGGAGCACTGCTCCCTGTTTTTATACCGTACATCTCAGAAGCTGCTTAGCTAGCAGGTAAGGGGTCTGTCAGGAAATAGGGTCCTGGGTGAGTTGTATGAAAAATGTGTCAGAGACTTTTCTTATTTTTATTACACCTGTTGTGAACTTGGCCAAATGATCTTGGCTTTATGCAACAAATAATTTCCAGTGATAGGTTTCATGCTACTATCAATTTGCCAGTGAAATCAGTTGGTTCAGCAGGGTGTAGACATATCTGAGCCAAATTCAAGAAAACAGCTTGGCTGAAGCCCTGTTTTGCTTGTTTCAAAATGCAAAGTAACCAGCAGGAATCATGAGGAGGTACAGGATTCACAATTGACTTAGTTTTACGGTCCATAATAGCGTTGTATTTAACTCCTGCCAGAGTAACTTGACCTTAGCTTAGTTTTTCTCTCCTACCTAAGTTTGTACCTTGATCTCTCCCACCTTGTATCTATCTGGGTTATCTTAAAACCTGAACTACCTCAGGTACAATTTAATGGCTCCCAGGTATAAAAACCTAATCTTTTCTCTTGCTAATTCTGATTTTTCACTTTTGCGAATTCAAAAGGCACCTCTTTGATGTGGTTTAGTCAGCGTTGTCCTTTGGGAGCTTCACTTGCAGACCACCTGCTGTGTTGTGGCCATGACTAGGAGTAAGGCCTTTTTCTGAAGGCGAGAGGCACATATAGATATCTCCCAGTACAGACCCTGGCTGAGACTTAGATACCAGAATTGGCAGGGTGGTGGTTCTTATACATGACAGGTATACTCAATAGCTAGGGATCATTGGGCATATACATCTAAAAGACAGATTTAGGTGTTCAAAGTGTAATTGAGAGAAGGAAAAGTAACAGGTTAAGATAAACCACAGAACAAGATATTAATCCAGAAGGTACTCTTTTTAATGGAGACTTTCTATTATTTTAAATTGTTTTTCTTAATATTTCAGAGTGAAAATGTTTTCTTCTCTGTATGTAAAAACATAACCCAAGAAAAACAAGTTCTTCCCTCTCTCTTTCACACTTCACAGCTCTTATTTTGTTCTTTTCCTGTTACATTCTCACACTTGTACACAGAGTTAAAATTATGTGTAATCTGAATAATAATTCATGTAGGTTTACTGCTGTATTGTGTACAGTGTTTTATGTCAGTGATTTCCGAGCTCTTTTTTACCAGCTATTCCTCTGGCATGTAACTGAACTTTGTGTTCTCCACCTCTGTTCTCTCTTCTCATGCCGCTGGTGCTACCTAGCTCTTCTTGCCCGCCTCCAGATCCCTTCCCTTTCCACTTGATTCTGATATCCCCTTTCTTCCATTCCTTCCCTTATCAGCCTTCCATCTTACCCTCAGGTTCATTTATCATTCTCTTCACAGCCAGCTCAGAATATCTTTTCATCTTCTCGGAGTTCCAGTGCTTTTCTTTTAAGAAGGAAATGAAGGTATGGCAACAGTACAGGAGTTTTGCTGCTTCCATGGCTGCCCTTCTGCTTTTCCTGCACAGCCACGTATTGTCCCTTTCGCTTCCCAGCAAAACCAGATTTCCTGCTGTCTGAAGCAGAGATGGCTGGTTCAGGGGATAGGTGGTGTCACAGTAGTCTCCTGGTGTCCAGCAGCTACCCTTGGGGAGCAGCAAGTATTTTCTGTCACTTTTGAATGCAACCCTGTCTCTTTGTCTGCAAGTGTTTGACATTTAACATTTGAATATATAAAATGTTTCAGCATCAGACTACTGTGGGCTGTTGCTGATACTGTCGTCCTTTGTTCCCAGCACAGTCCCTTTAAAGTGTTACGATATCATTCACCGTGAATAAATATTTATCTATTTGAATCTAATGATAGTGTAATTCTATGGACCTAATCCAGAAATGTTTAGTTTATCCATTTTCAGACAAAATTTGCACTGAAGTTAATGGCTCGAGATTTTTTGTTACTATTATAATGCCATTGAAAAAGAGAAAAAGCTTGTCAGAAGCATTTGCTTTTTAGATAGCAATGTATCTCTTTCTTAGATGAGGAGAATCAACCAGAAAACAAATATAATTGAGAAGATCTTTCGACATTGCAGGCATTACACAGTGAATGGAAATGCTTTCATATAAGGGTTTGATATGACAAGGTACAAATCATTTTCATTGCTTTTAAATTAGCATCTTATGTTCCCAGAGGCTTTGTCTTGGCTTTAAAGAGCACAAAGAAGAATACTGTCCCCAGAAAAAGCTATCCTATGTAATTTCTTTCTTCTTTACTTGCAATCAATCATTCTTTCAGCGAGGCTGATCTTACGTGCTGCTCCTTGGTCGCAGGGTACTTCTTGCCATATGACACCCATGCCTGTAGCTCACCATAATGTGATCATCCAATTTGCTAGGTTTAGTCATCTGTGGCTGGGTTCTTGAACACGGTATTTTGATTTGGTTTAATGTGAAGAAATGTGTTCTTCCTTTTCTTCGTTGTTAAATGCTTTTCGAGGAGTATTCGAGCCTTGTCTCTTGCTTTCACAGCATACAGCGGTGTGTAAGGAATGGAATTGCACTGCAGTACCTCACAGAGCTCCCTTGAATTGCTCCTCCTGTAGGCACACTAGTTAGGAAGGTGTGCGAAGGTCTCATTTAGGGAACATTCGGCAATAATTTTTCTCTCTATTTCAGCCATGAATTAGAGATTCATAGTCACTGACCTTTTTGGTCTCAGACCTGGAACAACAGACATATCATTCAAACCGAGAGTCCAACGTTGATTTTCAAGAGCTAATGTTCATCATTTGAAGCTGATGCTTTTAGTAAGAAGTTTACTATTCTTGAGATTCTTTTTGTTCTAGAAAAAGGATTTCTCTCATTCTGGCCGAAGCAAGAGAAAATTAGCACAATGAAATTGCGTAGGTCAATGACAAGGGTATTAACCCGGCAATGGAGAAATGCCAGATCACCAGAAATGGTGAGTTAGAGCTGTTGCTTATGAATATCTCCTACCCCACAGAGTCTCTTGGTATTAAAACTGTTTTGTTCTATAGACTTGTTGATGACAGAGTCAAGGTTAAGGAAGCTGACTGTAATCCACTGGTTTGGGCATTCATCTGGCAGATTGGAAAACCAACTGTGTGTACCAGCCCCACAGGCATAAAGCTTTGTGTTAGAAAGGCAGGAGTGAATTATGGATGACTCAAACACAGTACAGAAAATTACATTAGCATATGTTACACAGAGAGGGTTAAGTATAATTGCAGTAGCTGTACATAGAAAAGTATAGATGGGTAGAAAAACAGTGGGCCAAAGGCCTGCTGAGTAACCTCAGTGTGCTTGGAGAAACGGATTCCAGGCTTCCTTTGGTTTCTATAATCTGAATGTTTGCCTGGCACACTTTTTTGCCAAAGCCCAGTATGTAGCACAGATGTGGGGTTAATGATCGATTCATATTAGTCCTCGGATGAACTCTAGGATTAGACAGTTCAGATCTATGCCCCCAAATGCTCACAGACTGAATAAAAATCCTTTTCTTCCTTCACATGGTAATTTTTCAAGCTCTCAGTGGTTGCAGGGTGGAATTGTAGGGACGATCAACCAGGTTGCCACAACTCTACATTTGCTGGGGCACTAGGGTGTGGAAAATAAATACACGAGGCTAGGGAATTTTTGGAACCATGATAGAAAGGTATCTTAGTGCAGTTGTCAGTCTAGAATATGTATAGCTACCGCCCATCCAGCAGAGACTTCGTCTGAAATTGAAATACCTCAGACTTTTTGAGGCTTTTTTTTTAAGGGCATATTTTAAGTAAGTCCTTTTAAAAAGTCTTCAGCTTTTAGTTTACCTTCAGATAAGCTGATTTCAACCATCTCTGAGTACGTTATGTCCCTCCACTACCTATTGTTTCTTGGTGTAACAGGAATATTCACCAACCGTTTCTTTGGAAAGTGAAAGCCATTTTGACAGCAGCAATACAACTTTTGACTACTGACTTATGGGTTATGGCAATCAGCAAACAATGCTGGTGTAATCATGTAAACTTGATGCACTCCTGCTTTTCTAAAAATTCTTATTACCAGCATATTAGAGGAAGCTGGTGTCTTTGCGCATAGTTCTATAAATACTCTGGTGTCTGGGTGAATTCATTAGACTTATATCCTTTCCTGTCTCCACTTCCCTAGACTCTCTGTTTTTCTCATAATCCCTCAGAAATATTAGTTCTAGTCTTATCAGTGCTTAACCGTGTGTTTTGTTACTTGTTAGCTAGCCTTGTGTTTTGTGTTTTAATACCAAGAATACCTTTTAAACTGCATGACTGCGTGACTCTCATTCACCCTGTGTTTGTGTTTGCTGGAGCGCTTCTATTGTTTCAACATCCTCCTTATACAAGAATGTTTCCTGGTTTCTTTATGCTGGAAGAAAGTTATTCATAGATAGAAATCTTCCTCTCCCATCTTTCCTTCTCTCCCCACCTCACAGCCACTGCAATACATTAATGGAGTGCTTCTGTGAATATCAAGTGTAGAAGTTGTAGGGTTCAGCTCTAGTGCTTCCTCCCCACAGTAACCCAGCTCTATATAATAATATAGCTCTGTGTAGTAATCTTGCTGAAATTTATTGCTTACCAGGGGAGCAAGAGCTGCCTGCGCTGTGGGGCTCCAGGTTCTATCGCAGCCCTAGTCAGACTCCTTTGTGTATACGATTCATATAGTTACTATTCATTCTATAAATTAATCTGCTATATTCTTTTAACAATGGAAACTAAATGCATCACGCCAAAATCAAATCAATGTCATCCGTATCAGTCACCAGGGGTCTCTTGATCTCTTTCTAGCAAGGATTTTGTTATTCAGACATTCCCCACAAGCTGTCAAATGGTCAAACTCAATAACAACTAATAAAGCAGGCACCCCTTAAAAATTTCCCCAGGGAATCTTTCTAAATTGAACAGGGAGTAATAAATCTTGTAGTGTCAGTAATGGTGAAAATGTTAATTTGGTTGGCTCAACAATGTGCCTCCTCAAGTGAAATTTCAAATGCTGTTCTGGGAAGGTGGCTGCTACTTGAATTCACTCTGATGCTCTCTGCCTGCAGCACCAGCTTCAAGTCTACGGCAAGGGCTGTCTGAGATGGGCTGTGCGTGCGACACAAGAATGTTCTGGTGATCTGGTTGCTTTCTCAACCTTTTAAATCTCAGCTATCCTGAGTTATAGTGATGCCCTTAAATGCAAGTTAGATGACAGGGATGAATGTGCTGATAAGACTTTCTCAGATGGCTGATACAGTCCCTAGCATGTAGCAGAAATCTGTCCGTCTGATAATCATAGCATGAGTCTGATTTACTGTACCACACAGAGCCGGTTTAGCACTAGTATCAATACCATCATTTTCTTTATTATGCAAACTGGGAAGAAAAGGGGATTTATGGTGTAAATTTAGTCTATTAAGGGCATTTCTGTGAATAAATTGTACTAGATGTTCTTTTCATCCTTTTTAGCACAGATTTTTTTCACAGATGTCGTTTTTGGGCATTAGACAATTTTTTTTCTCCTGCTGTTGTGAAAGGAGAACTGCAAGTACTGACATTAAACATTTGGAGAAATTTGTTCTGTTCTTTTTATAACAAGTGAAAGCAGTCCTGACAGAACTCAAACCTTCCAGTGACTTAAATTTCTATTTTATTGTGTTATTTCTTAGGTGCTTGATATTGTCCTAAGGAAACTAACTAAGAGACTTTTTCCAAAGTCCCGATTGCATACTCAGTCCATATAATCATGCTTTTATTTTTTCATATATTTAAAAAAATTTATATCTGCAGTGGAAACAAAATGGCAGCATGAGTTTTTAACAAAATTAAGCATGACTACTGAAATGTGTCTTTTCAATATAAATGTGTGACATGAGATGACAAGTGCTAAAAATTTCTGATTACGGGATGTTAATTTCCGGGCTTTGGTTGGGCACCAGAGCAGCCTAGAGATGGTACAGTTAAGGACCTATGTGGCCGCTTTGAGATTCTTATTCATATTTTTAAAAACTATTTTATTCATTCCATCCTGCTAAATTGAGGAAGATTTCCTTTTCTTAGCTGTTTAATCCACTTTAGGGTTTATTTAAGCTCTTTGGGGGTGGTATAGGAAAATAGTTAATTTGCATACTAGGTAGGCAAGGAGACCTTATAGTCTTTAGCCACCAGCTTTGGTAATCAAGAACCAGCCCTGCGCTCACCGTGATGCAGACCTGCCCTCCGTGTTGCATGGGAGCCCGGACGTCCGGACCGCTGCACTTCCTTTCCTTTCCCTTTATAAATGCAGAAAAGAAGAAAAACCTGAGAGTTTGGAGGAATGCGGAAGCAGGAGGACCCAGAAGACACCAGACAAACTTGTCAGGGCTGAGGATACCACCAGCCCTGCCTGCCCCTGCCCTGCTTGGCCATGGGCCCCACCAAGATGAGCCTGGCTGATGTCCCAACCTGGCTTTGGCCCATCCCCATGGAGGTGCCCGATGACTGGGCCTGGGGCTGCCCTTCAGATCGTGTAGGGTCCCCATTGTGCACCCCGAGTGTAGCTGTGCAGATAAAGCAGGCGTTACTTAAAATCCTCTCCTCACGGGCAGGAAACTTGAGGAAGAAAACACTGTCCATCAGGATGAGCACAGGCAGAGTCTGGATGCTACCCCAGATCTCTCATATACGGGCGAAGGTCGCTCTTCCTCACAGATTATCTGTCATGGTTAGCACGGGCATCTGTTGTCATGCACATGGTGCCAAGCAAGCTGTTTCGGTGAGCGGCTCTGTGGAAATCGCAGCGCATGCACAAACATATGAAATTGTGCATATACAAAGTGAAAAATACATACATTTCAAAATACAAATAGATAAACTGTTGTGGTTTGAGGTAAAACAGAACCAATTTCCTGTTCAGTATTTCAGTTAAGCCTCTTCTAACTCACCGAACTCTCTGAAATTAATGGCATATTTTTAAGACAGTAGTCTGCTCCCAGAATGATAAGACATAGATATAATGATAAAGACACAGATAAGGTAAGATAAGATATAATTATGCCAAGGAATGGTATACAGAGAGGCTCCTGCTTATACTTATTGCTATAACAACCAAGGCTAGCAAAATTAATTATTTGCCCTGTTGGAGGGTCAGAAGCAGAAAAGTGTAGAGGGGCCGCACATGTGGGGAGGAGGGGACAGGACAGGTGACCCCAAACTGACCAACGGGGTATTCCCGACCACCTGCATCACGCTCAGTATAAAGCTGAGGGATCAAAGGGTCAGCTCTTTCTTCAACGGCTGGCGTCCGGGGAGGACTCTGTCTGTTCATCTGCCTTTGATCCTGACCGTGTGTTCCTGAATCCAGATCTAGAATCCAGTTCCCATCAATCGCTGAGTCCAGCCTGGGACTTTTCCAGTGCCTGCTGGTGAGGTGATTGTCATCCTGGGAGCTGGATGTGGGGTTTGTATGTATCGTATGTATTTCATGATTTTCTTTCTTTTTGATATTATTATCTTTTCTTTTTATTATTTTATTATTAATATTTTATTAAAGTAGTTTAGTTCCTTTTGAACTCACACGTCTCTTTCTCTCTCCCTCCTCTCCCCGAAGGGAGGTGCTTTCCCTTCTCTGGAGGGAGAGAGGTCAGAGAGCATCTGTCCCTCCTTTCAGTGGCCAAACCATGACACAGAGTTAAAACTACTTTTACGGCAGGTAAACCTCACTGAGACGGACTCCGGTTTGGGTTTTTTTTGTGGGGGGGGTTCGGTTTGGTTTTTTCCCCCCACCGAGCCGCCGGCCACCCCAGCGCTGCTCCGCGCTGCGGCGGGGCCCGCGCCCGCGGTGGCTGCGCGGCTGTGTCGGGGCGGGGCCGGCAGGGGGCGCTGTCCGCCCGCGCTGGGATGTTTCCTCCGCGATCGAGCGGGGCGCGTTTGGGGCGGGGAGGGTCTGACGGAGCCCCTTTCCTGGCAGGCGTGAGATTGAAGGTGACTTTTAAGATTAATTGTTGATACAGTGTACCTAAGGCTCCCGCTTTGCAGGGTAAAACTAAACGCTCCCTTTTGTTTTCAAACATTTTGAAGGACTGAGGTGGCTCAAGGATGATGAATAATTCTAATTCCAACAGAAACCCTATAATCTTGCCACGTTTCTCAGGCTGAGAAGGGAAATGGTTAGAAAGAATGAACCAGGTTAGGAGTTCACCTGCTGGAAAGCGGCTCTGCAGACACCTGGGAGTCCTGGTGGACAACATGTTCCCATGAGGCAGTAAAGTGCCCTTGTGGCCAAGAAGATGGTCTCCTGGGGTGCATTAAAAACAACATGGCCATCAGGTCAAGGGAAGTCATCCTCCCCCTCTACTCTGCCCTGGTGAGGCCACAGGTGGAGTACTGTGTCCAGCTGTAGGCTCCCCAGTTCAAGAAAGGCAAGGAACTGCTGGAGAGTCCAGTGGAGGGCTACAAAGATGATCAAGGGACTGGAGCACCTCTCTTATGAGAAAAGGCTGAGAGACCTGGGTCTGTTTAGCCTGGAGAAGATTGAGAGGGTGCCTCATCAATGCTTATCAATATCTAGCAGGCGGGTGTCAAGAGGATGGGGACAGACTCTTTCCAGTGGTGCCCAGCAACAGGACAAGGGGCAACGGACACAAGCTAGAACACAGGAAATTCCATCTCAACATGAGGAAAAACTTCTTCAGTTTAAGGGTGCCAGAGCACTGGAACAGGCTGCCCAGAGAGGCTGTGGATTCTCCTTCTCTGGAGGTACTCAAAACTCGCCTGGATGCATTCCTGTGCAACCTGCGCTGGGTGACCCTGCTCTGGCAGGGGTTCGGACTAGATGATCTCCGAACGTGCCTTCCAACCGCTGCCATTCTGTGATTCTGTGAACACTGACTGTCATACACAGAGCAGGTTCTGTTTCCAGAAGACGCCATGAAAAGCCTGGTTGGTGGGCTCATTTATTTATATTTGCACCAGAGAATTCCAGAGCCCCCGTGATGAAGTGAGACTGCCTGCTGTTCGGTGTGGCGTAATAAAAATCCACGGAAGAATAAGATGGTCTTTGCTGCAGAAAGCTCACAAGTATCTGTGTGCCATTGGGCCGTGTCCCTGGGTAAGGACCAGCTGTTGGAGGGGAGGGTGTTGCAGGTACTGTCCTGGGTGCTTTGTCATTTGTCACCTCTGTTTATAGGTGACATTGCCGATGTCTTGCCTTTGCACAATACTACTCTGAGGTGCTAAGCTGTAATTTACTTACTAGGGATGTACATAATTTGGGATGTACAAGTTCTTTTCCTGTTTTATTGAAGTTTTTCTTGATGGGGGTCACAAGGCTTGAAACTTTAAACTTCTTCTGTTTAAGTGTATATAAAAATAAGTAGCATATAGTGAGGCTTCATTTTCAAATACTTACTGGCCATCTATAGGAATGCAGCATCGGAGGAAAGCCCCTACATCGTTGATTCCAGCTGTCTGCTATTGCAAGCAGGTTGATTTTATCATCTGTTTTACAAAATAGTACTGATTGCTGCATGCTGGCAGTCATCTTTTACAGGTGTAGCAAAAGCAGAAAAAGGGAAAAAAAATATTGCAGAGTGCTATTCTTGGCAAGAAAGTTTCATGCATAGTAAAGGAGAGTGTTGGGTTTCTGCTCAATTTTTTGCTATGTTGCTACCTTTAAATGAAATCAGCGTTGGTTGGGATTGCTTTTCATGACAGGCTTTGTAGTGCGATGCTCCATCTTTTGCACACAGGGTACTCACAGAGATGTCACCAATAATAAAATATTAGCAAAACCCTGTGAGAAAGAATGTCCCAATTTTCTGGTAGCATGATACTACAGAAGGCTTCCTATTTGTCTCCTTACCATGAAATCATCAATTTGAGATCATCATCAACTTCTGTTCGCCCAGCCTCCAGCCTTTCATCTGAGACACAACAGTTTTGCTGTGTACTTTCACCAAGTGATTTTCTGCAACTGAAATTTAAAGTGACCCCTGTATCTCTCAATGTAGACCACAGCAAAGAATCAGGGTTAGTTGTTGTTCTGCCATTGTAGAAGCTGGATACACATGAGCGGGGAGAAAACAATAAAGGATAAATATTTACTTTTAGTTGGGGGAATCTTACCTCTGTGCACCAACTCTTGTCCATACTTGGTTATATTTTTAGGCATTTTTTTGCCCTCAATTTTAATCCTATCTGAGCATTTCCCGGATGTTGGAATATCTTTATGCTCATAGTTTTCTCTTGCTTTTGGTTCTGCAGCAGAGTTTTCTCAAAGTTTTGTTGTTTCATTTTTGAGAAATCCTGCTGTGCATTTCAAAGAGGTATTTCCAGTCTTCCTCAGGCTGTTTCATCAGCAGCTTGAAATACAGCAACAGCAAAGATTACAGGCTCTGATCAGACAAAGCAAGCATGGCAAGCACTGTAATGTCAGAAAGGGCACAAGCATCACTAAATTCCAATACTACAGCAGCTCATTGATTTAAAATATACTATTGACAACCTGTTTTTTTTCCACACTTGCTCTCAGGAGTAGTCTTCAATAACATTTATTTACAAGTTTAAGATCCCTTGCTGTGTATTTTTATGCCCGAGTACCTTAGAGCTCAGTTTGCAAACACTGTATCCTAAGTTTCTATCTTCCAAGTTCGGGTATGAATGCTGGCATTAGTTTATCACAATGTATGTGTTATATGAAACGGGAAAAGGTTATTGTCAACAGGTTAAATGAGTGCAGTTCTTTTAGACAACGTATCTGATACTGTCCAGAAACAAACCGTGCATTCATAGAAGCAAATTGGTTTCTGTGAGTTGATATATTTATATTATTGTCTCAAGCAGATCCTTAGTGATCTGCTATGTCCTCAAACGTTGTTGTGCTTTAGGGGATTATTTTTTTTTTCTTAGAATAATAGATTGTTGGAGGCTTGGCACAGATGTAAATGCTGAAGTCTCTGACATGACCCTTTCAAGTTACAGACTTTAGAGGCAAAAGACCATTAATATAATTACGCCCCTGTTGTGCAAAGCACAAAAATGAAGAAAAAGGGAAGTCTGTGCTCAAATAAGTAATCATCTGCTCCAAAAGTCAGCAGATTGCTGAATGTTAGAAAATGTCTGGGGATTTTTTTTTTAAATATGTAGCTGATGGTAAATCCTCTTGAGAAATTAAGGCACTGAAGATATTTCTGGATGCAAGGAAAAAGCAACATTGAAAGGCAAGTCCGCAACAGGCGGCTCCATGTTGAGGCTGAGGAAGCAGCGAGTTGGACCATTTATCACACAGCATGGCAAGGGAAGGAAACGCGGGTTTGGGTGCTCCGCTTCCCTTACCTGGCAGAAGGGGAGTGGGGCTTCTGTGCTAAGATTTTGGCAGACTACCTAGAATGGGTCTGTAGAAAGAAACTAAAATTGCCTTTCTTTTTCCCAGCTAGGAAGAGGTGCAAACACGTGCATTGCCACCTTCTTCCTTTAATGTCAGTTCCTTCCCATGGAAATGAGTATTTAAAATATTTACCCCTGTTCTAAATATAAAATTTTCTGGTTTGGTTTTGATGCTCTTTGAGAAGTCTACTACAAACTGCCTACAGCTATGGAAGTTATCTTGCTCAAATTGCAAGATGGAAAAAAATTACCCTTAACCAACTTCAAGATGAAATCATTTCAGATTTGGACATAAAAACAGGGTGTGTAGAAAGTATACATAGTCTCTTTATTAGCTTGAATATCAGTAGAAAAATAGTTGCCATTTGCAATAATTCCGTTCCTTAAATGATAAAAAGCTTAATTTACACTGCTTATGTGCATGAGAATTGGGGAATTCTGGTGTTGAGTCACTTATATTTTTAGAAGAGTTAAGCTTGTCAGTGCCTACCTCATTTTCAAAAAGGGAATTTAGGTTCCTAATTCATCAGTGTGCTTATTAAAATTTTACTATAAATGGCTTTTCCAAGCACACAGTGGCTTTGGAGTGCGAGTGTCTCCACGTTACACGCATATTTCTGAAAATCCTAGAAAAAAGTAAAGATGTCATTTAAGTGGACCACCCACCTATCCTTTCCTTCAGGAAGTTCAGCTGAATTGTTTTTGATTAGATTAGATTAGATTTTGACATTTAAAAACATTGCAGCATAATCTGCTAAGTATTACTCAGAAGCATTTTGTACAATGAAACCTTAGTTGCTTGCCAAGGTATTTTCTAATGTAGATTTATGGCTGTACTGAAATCTAATCTAGAAATATTCTGGAGAAATATGTACTTTGTACTGCTAAAAAAGTATGCCCTATTAATAAGATAAAGGTTTTTCAGTCTTCTCAAAGTCAGAAAAGGGAGAGAGTAGGTCATGTTTTTAGATATGGGATCAGTTTGTCACTACTGTTTCCCATTATACTGAACTGGGAAAAATGCTTGGTTCTGACAACCTGCAATTAGAGATTACAATTTGCATCTTGTCTCAGGCAGTGGTGATTTACATGGCAAAAAAAAATTATTGTTTTTATTATGTTTTGTTCTGTACAATAACCTGACCTGTGCCCTTCTTCAGGCAACACAGAGCTGAGACATTGAGGGTAGATTCTCAAGGGGAATTCGGTTGCTGGAGTACTAACCTACTGATTCCTCACTTTTCATACCCAGAGGGCTATCCGAGTTCACAACCCAGAGATAAGTATATAAATTCTGTCACCCAATCCTTGGATCTAATATTTACCTAAAAAATGGATTTATGAAAGTGAGCATGCAGAAATGGCAGAACAGCTAGGTGATGGGGAAGGCTAGCAGAGAGGATGGCCCAGATGTCGGTGCCTTTGGGGAGATCCCTGTCTCTCGTCGCCCTCCCCAGCTTCTCTCTACTTTTAAGAAACAAATATTAATTTCCTCAGGGACTTTAATTCATTTTGCTTTTATCCCATGTGAATTGCAAGAATTTATCTCAAACTAATGACAAATATTTTTAATTTTTCTATGCAAAAAAGATCTCCACAAGGAAAGATTAAGAATCCCTTGTCTTGTGGTTTCCAGTGGGATACTGTCCTGCGGGTAGGGCTGATAGGTCCAAGTCTTATAACATGATGAAGCTTTTTGATCTGGATTGTCCAGTGCCTCAATAAATATTTTAATGACTTTACGGAGAGTTCCTCTCCTCTTTCATTGCTTGAGCATGCTCAGAACATATTGTTTAGGTCCTATAGGTGAGAAAGGAACAGGAATGTCTGTGTTATGAATCACAGTGGTTTTTTGGTGTGAAGTGTCCACAGACTTGCACTGGAATATGTAGATGGGAAAACAGAAAGGGATTCAGCCTCAGGGTGGTCAGAAAAACCCTTATCCACCATTCATTGATGAAGTCTAAATGAAGCCAAATAGACATCACATATTTTTCTGGTTGGGTATTGCAGTGATAGAAGATGAAACAAAGCATCAACACAAAAAATCTTCAATTATTTCAGACACCAAGAGAGTAACAAATTTATTTATTTTTTTTCAGAAGCATCTTGCTAACTGCTACTGGAAGCCTTGCTATTGCTAAAATTACTCAAATCTGATATTTTATTTAGTCACTGAAATGACATAGTTAAGTAATTTTTTTCTTCTTACTGTGATTGGGTTTGCTCCCTGGTAGTTCACATTGTTAGTTTGGTGTTATTTAAGCCTGAACTATATCTGAGTTACACCAGTCAGTTACACCAGGATTTGACTTGAAAACTTCAATTGAATTTACACATCTTACTCCATTAAGTATAACTTAAATTCTGTATCATTAACCTAAGGGGGAGAAACCACACTCCACACCTGAGAACATTTTTTTCTTCCTTATATACTTAGTACCAGATTTCAGTGCTGGTGAGTTCTCAATTTTTTGTACATAAAATGGAAAATACGGATCAGATTGGTACCCTACCCTCATATTTTGGGGATCTGAGATCCAGAATCGGATTTGAGTGCTGACCTTTTTAAATAATGCCCTTTCTGATTTTGCATTTAAGAGAAAGGACTGTCCTTTGGATATTGCTGTATATCTCTAGAGTGGATGTGTTTTCTGTGCTGTCTGTGGTGATTCCTGTGAAATGCTATTAACAGCAGGAGATTACTCTGTGAAGTTTATGATGGTAGTCTTGCTGATACAAGCAGATACTTTCTATTACATTAATGTTCCATTTAAATAACAGATTGCCAGCCACAAACTTTATATATCTTATTCTGCATACAGGCAATATATGGGTCTCTGAGTATGGTTTTGTAGATTCATTTAGCACCTAATGACTTTTAATGAAAGATTTTTTTCAGCATCTCTTTGTAAGGCTTGTGATGCAATGACTTTTCATAGTGCTTCATAGAAGAGGTATTTATAATTTTCAAAATAGTTATGAAAGTCAGATATTAGGTTTACTGAAGCATACTGCACTAGAGGGGGTGAAAAAAAAGGAAAAATAAAAGTGAATTAGGTCGGTAAACCTTGCGTATAATTCAGTACAGCCTCATGACATTTCATCCTGCTCTTTTTCCTGAAATATATGAGCTAAGCTGATGAGCTCTTTCTGCTCAAAAGCACAGATGCAGAACTAGTCAAATATCCTTCCAGCTACGCATCTCATCAAAACCTATTTGACAAAATACCTAATCAAGGCCACTGATTTTTTCACAGTTCCAGAAGAATGGAAGTAAGTGTGAGGAGAAATCAGTTCTCCCACGCACTAATGTTGAACAGGATGCAAAAAACATTTGTGTGACTGCCTGTGTTGGGCTAACCAGTATGAAGATCTACTGCTTATGTTACAAATCTATGCTTCATTTCTGCTTTAGTAAACATAATGGAGGTGGGTCATGGGGAAATTTATCTGAGCAGAGCAGTCAAGAAGAAGGGAAGCAACGTGAGGGATTTGCATCTGACTTTGGGAATCTAAACCAAAACAGACAGACATCTGTTAAACAGAAAACTAATGGCTTGCTCTTCAAATGCAGACTGTAGTTAGGGTAGTTTGGAATATTACACCAGACTGTGAGCCTAAATAAGTTTAACTGGAAAAACTGGTGGTAATGATTTTCTAGCATGTTATTAAAAAACTCTTCAAAGATAGGGTTTTAATATAATTAAAGTATTAGATCACATTTGTTGGTTGCAGATGGAAAGCAGCCTGTTTCTCAATCGATTTAACTTGTGTGCTGGTGAACTGGGAGAATGCAGTACAGGAGTGAAATATTGTTTAGGAATATATAAGTTGAAATGGTCTCAGTATTATCAAACTGCCAGAACTAAAATTGGAAAGAACTGACAAATATTAGTGGGATGCAATATTTAAATTATTATTAATCATTATGTTCTAGGGCATATTCATCCTGAGCTTACACCAGGATTTTCTTATTGAGCCTGCTACTCAGAATTTTTAGTTAGAATTTCTTGTATCTCTTCCATCCTATTCTGTGTCAGGTAACTCATACAGACCACCACCAAGGACAGGGCATAAACCTACATGAACTGTTGGTTTGGTTTAGTAAATAATATATTTTTCCTCTCCGGCAGCAAATGCTTCCAGAGCGTATGGAGTGAAATGGCAAAAAAAGACAAATGGAAAAAAATTCTGTAGCAAGTAGCAGTTCTGTGAGATAAATTTATCATGGAAAATTCTTGTGTCTCTTTTTGCAGACCATGAGACAGCAGGTAGGTATTATTAAGATGAAATGTTTAATAGCTTCTTCCTCTATTAAGATCCTTCATAACCATCTACAGTAGGTGACAGGGCCTAATGACTATTGTTCCCAGTGGAATTTTGAACCAAGAATTTACTTAAGGTATTAACTAGTGAACCTGCGCTTCAGATTGGGCTTGCTTTGCTGGACTACACTTACTTCATAAGAAACCTGAAAAGTTGTACTGCTCATGACATTTTTGTTATATATTTTCCCTTTTTCATTTCTTTCTTTTTTTGTGAGCTTAAATATGCCATGAACTCATGCTTTTCCTTCTGTGTGTCAGGATTTGGACTCTGGTCCTTTGACTGCCGTTGGCTTTCAGAGTAGCTGCAACTGATTATACTTCAGTATGTTTCTTTTCCCTCTTCTGCCAGAATTCAGATTTACTCAGCCTTGTCCAGATACCAAGCTGAAGTAACGATGAATTCATAACTTGAGTTTGACGGGCTTCACATTCAAGATCCAGTAATTAGATAATCCTGTGATTAAATCTCAAAAGGTATTCCACCTAGTTAAGTGCCTCATGAGCTGGAAAGACTGGATGAAATCCAGTAGGAGATGTCATTTTCCTTTAGAAGGAAGATAGTCTCACCCTACTGTTTCCCTTATATGTAGTAGCCTGTAATTGCAAAAGAATTATGTTCACCTTTCTTTCCTGTCTTAGAGTTGAGACCCACATTGCCCCATTTTCTTGCCTAGTTTAGGTGTCTGCGGTTAATGGGGTATACACGTGGGCAGTGCTCTTCAGCCATCCTGTTGAGTCTGGATTGTTGTACAGGAATGAACTCAAGATTCACTGGGCCAGTAAGATAACAGGAGTATGAACATAGCTTCATGGGCAGGGCACTACATGATAGATGGATAGCTTGAGTTCTGCTCTAGGGATTCATATTTTATTCAATGCTGTTTCATCATCTCCCCTTTCAACTGTGTTTTAAAAGGAAAAGAATAGTCCCTGCTTAGCTGTTTCAAAGACAGGTCACAGACCCCTTCTTTCAGGAAAGGGCTAAAAGCTGTGGATCTGCAGTGGATAAAAGCATTTTCCTGCAAAAATGCGAAGCACAGAGTAGGTCAGGGTCACATTTCAAATGCGTCCTCGTGCTTAGTGTTGCCTAACCCAGCTGCTTTCAGAAAGTGCCTCCTCCCCCACCTTCCCCCATGGCATAGAATAACTTTCTCAGGACCCTGAGAAGGCTCAAGGAAAGATCATTGACTCTACCTTTCCCTTTTTCGACTGTCTTTCTCCCTGGTAACCATGTGAAAAGTTTACGCTAGTTACTGAGGTCAAATCATTCTGGAAGAAGGCAGCATGAGGAGGACCCAAGGCTCCACTGTGTCCTATTCTTGTGGCAGCAGCTCAGGGAAGATGGGCAGTCTCTCCTGCTCCTCTTCTGCCCGCCTGGCTGTGCACTGGCCACACCACCACCACTGGCAGATCTCTGCTTACCCACTGAGGTAGGGTAGCAGTGAAACTGGACTGTGAGAAAACAGTTTACACAAGAAAAAGGCAATTTTCAAAAGAAATCTCTTTGTGAATGGGGTTAGAAGGCCTGAAGTTATAAATGGGAGGCCATACAAGTCCTCTTTAGAGCAAGTTTGTCAAGAGTTTAGTTTTCTCGATCTCCGGGCAATAAGCGTCCCAGATGAGAGCTGCTGTGCAAGACCTCTTTTGCTGGAGCTTAGGTGTGCAAGAATTTTTGTGCAGGATAGAAATAGATAGTCTGGATGGTTATGCTAGAGGAGGGCTGGTGAAATGGAAGATGAGATGAATAGCTATAGCAAGCCTCAGAAGGGGAAGTGTGTGAATTTGAGAGAGAGTGGACACAGAAAACAAGAAGCTGGAGACAAGAAGGACTGGATTACCTTGAGAACAACCATAATGTTAGTGTCTAGCTTTAGTACCACACATTTTAAGCCCATTTTGAGGTACTTCAGCCTCTGTGCACTGCTTGTGGAGCAGTGGCACCTCAGGCAGGTATCTGGAGACTTTTCAGAGAGCTGGACATGTCCAAGCACAAGTTTGACTGTGGAGTGCCTCCCTTGCAAGTGCTTACTCTCCTTTTTAGCCTTGGCTGTGATACCACGGAAGAGGAAAAAAAAGCTGAAGGTAAACCAGAAAAAACTGGTACTACTTCAGTAGCGCATATTTTCATTGTTGGTGTGCCATCTAGTGCTGGTTGCTGTTCAGCTACTGGTTACTTTCTTCAGGTTTTTGTTTTCCCTAATACCCTTCAGGCACTGCCCAGTGCATGTCCTCCAGCCTTACAAAACCCAGTCACGGTACTTTGTACTTGTGTTATGTGATGGAGAGCAATTTTTTACTATATTTTTTCCAAACCAAGCCTCCCAAAATTAGATATTCTGCCGTCTAGCAGAGAGGATAAGGCTAACACATCATCTTCAACCTGATAGCTGACCTACATCTTGTAAGCAAGCAAAGAATGTCCATTTAATTGACTTTGTTGATGTGTTGAGGGGCTCTGTCTGCACTGCAAAGCAGTATAAGCAGTATGAGAAAATGAGTTGTAATAGTTCAACTGACATTCATGTGTGACTGTGTAGGTCATCAGGATATTCAAATGAAAGCTGAGTGACTTGAAGTATGATAAATAAGAAAAGGTTATTTCGTTGAGCAAATTCTAACTTCACTGTGCTTTGAGTTAGACTTTAAATAGTTACCGTAGGATAAAGTGCGTGGTAACAGACAGTGAAGGACAAAACTGCAGATTTCTTCTAATTTACTTTGTATCGCAAAATATTTGCATTATTGCATGAAACAATGCAAGGGGATGTGATGGCCTTGCAGCATTTTTATGATACTACCAAAGATATTTTCTTCTTCTTATATATGAAGGACCTCTGACAGAAGTGTAAATATATAAATTCAAATATTGATATAGATATAAGTGTAGTGATAATGAAAGTAGCTGTTGGGACTCCACTGTTTTTGAAAGCTGGTAGAATATTCTGGTGATGACAATTGCATCCTGTCTGTCTTTTTGCATAGGGCTGGAGAACAGTCTGGAGTGATATAATTTACCTTGTTGTATCATTGGAGAAGGGTGTTAGAACATGCTGCGTCTGCTTGTGTGAGCTGTGCTTGTGCTTTAGTTTTGCTCCCTTGTAGGCTCTTCCTCTTATCTTGGAGGTCGGGAAAGAGGAAGGACAGTGGGAAAGGAAGATAGACATTTCTAGCTGCTTAGTATCAGTGCATGGTAAAAGAAACATAAAATATAGAGATTTTTTTTTTGTCTGAATATATGTATTTGTAAAGATTTGAAGAACATTTGACTTTTTTTTTATCCCAGTTTCCATACAGGCATAATGATGAAGATAGCTTCACGGGTGTAAATAAAAATACGTGAAATAAAATAATGTAAAATACATGGTCCTATTACTCATAGTGTGTGGGTAACAACCTCAAAAAGAGAACATCATCTCTGAAATTTGCTGGTTCATGATTTTTTTTGGTGTCAGGTGTTCTACCTTTTGGGCCAGATTTTCCTTTTTGGGTGCTGTATTTCAACTATTTGGTAAAGTATAATGCATTGAATCCCTTTCAGTTTTTTGCATTTTTATACAGTTGCTTTCCTTCTATCTATTTATAACTTCTTTTTTATCAGAAAAGCAAATGCTTGACGTCTTTTCTTACCCTAATTACTAACAATTTTTGATACTAAAATTGTAAAAGGCAGGTGCAGATTTTATGATACTTCATGAATATTTGGCCTGAAACTCAGATAACAATGGTAAGATCAAAATCCAGTTTTAACAAATTTCCAATATATTTTCAGCATGTCCTTGATCCTGTCATCTGATATTGCAGTTGTCTCCAATGAGTAGACGCACGTCACACCATGGTTTAAATAACATATTGCCTGATCCTCTGCTTCATTTCTTTTCTGTACACGGAGAGGGCTCTGAACCGCTTAATTCCAGTTGAGGCTTTCAAAGGCATTATAGGACTTGTAGTACCACTGTATCTCAGGTAACGTAATCTTACCTGACTCATGGAACTGAGAGAGAAAAGGATCCCTGAGGTCATCTGTGTTTTCTCACAGTGAATACAGTATTGTCTTCTTATTTTGAAGAAGTTTTTTCTTTCGGGTATTACAATTGCCAAACAAAAATGCCTCTAAGCCTTCCTTTCTGAGATTATTCTGTAAATCCATGCAATTTACAATCAGGATTTTTTCTCGGGCTGAAATTTTTTCCCATTTCACCTACATACCTTTATTATGCCAAGTCCTACTCTTTTTTTTGAGTAAATATAAATCCACGCGTATATCAACAGTGATTTCCCTGTTTACCCTTCCCTTACTCTTTTCCTGAATCTGATGAAATGGCAACATTTTGGGGCTCCGTTTCCTGCATTTTGGTCAGCCCCAGTGCAGATTTCATCTTGATAACTCCCTTGGCCCCTTTTAGGACTCGCTGCTCGATTCAAGCCAGACAGACACTTGTTTTGCACAGTCGTTTTTTATACTTTGGAAACTGAGTCCAGCCCAGGTCTTAATTAGCAATGACATATTCCCTGAACTCTTGGTTGGTAAGCAGCAGATAAACAACTCTTGGTTGGTAAGCAGAAGATAAACAGCAGTTGCAGCATTCTTGGCTAGGAATCATGCCCTCAATGCCTATGCTTGATACGCAGACATGGTCCCTAAGCTGCTTATGCTCATGTCCATCTGCTGATATGGCAAAGTGCCTTCTCACAAGTTGTTTGGACTCTTGCCTTGAGGGCAGAGGTGCCAGGCAATGATCAGCAGCCTGCATGACAATGCAAGCGTCATTTCTTCTAAAAGAGCAGCTCCTTTAAGCAATTACTGTATTACAGGCTGCTACCATGGGCCTCTTAGAGCATGATTACACCTGTTGAAAATTATGTGCCAAGAAAAGAATACATGAACCATGCCGGAGAGCAGTCCAATCAGCGCGGCGTCATTTTTAGCTGCCAAGGAGACAGGTTGCGCTGCCGCAGGGGTACAAAACCTCATCAGTAGTTCTCAGGGTGTCAAAAAAAGATCTCAGCAGGCCAAAACTGCCTGGAGGCATATCTGAAACAGACAGTACGATGGCCCCAAGCAGCAACTGAAGCAAAATAACAGTAATAGAACCTGTGTGAGAGCTTTCCTCACAGAATCAGTAATTAAATCAAGAAAAAACAGGATAGTCTTGTGTTAACCCTCTTCAAAGAAAAATAGAAGACCCTGACCTGATTCTTCCTGCTGAATAAACACCTGTGATGTGGGCTATAAAGGAAAAGATACAGCAGGAAAAGAAGATAAAATTCATTTTTCATAGGCATAATTAGGTAACCCTACAGAGTGGTGGGACTCAGTATAGCAGTACTGAACTATTTTGCTAGCAGAAAGTTCAAAGGACAAGGTCTATGCAAGTGCAATAGAGGCGTAAGCACTGAGCAAGCCTGGTGGAAGGCAAATCCACTTTCAGTCTCTGTTTTGTCCCAGCAGTCCTGAACTTCCCCTCCATTTGGGGTACAGTATCTGCATGACAGAGGAGCAATTCTGTCAGCTGGGGTTACTAAACCCACTCCTCTTTTGTCTTGAGTTGTTTTTAGATCACCACAAGCCACTTGTTTTGGGAAGGGGTCCAGAAGCAGCTTGTGACACATTCTGCCAGCCTCATGCTATCCAAAGGTCACATCTTTCAAAAATGAGCTAGGATTTTTTTGACCAAAACTATTTTTGGGGAAATGATGTTTCAACAACTTTTATAAGCATTGTTCCAGTTAGCTCCTGTCAGAAATGGAAAGCTGTTATAAAAAATATTTTAGTAGATCTTAAATTCAAAATTACTTTTTTGTTTAACTCAATGATCAGAATATTTTTCTTTATTTTTAAACTGCATTGCAAAACATTTTAAATGGAAGAGATTTTGGCCTGGCTAGTAATTTTTATAATTTTAATTGTCTGGAAAGTTCATGAAATATTCATCTGAGAGAGGCTTGAAACAACATTTCATTTTTATTTTTCTTATACAGCAGAGAACTAAAAATCAGTTGTATCTGCACTGCTCAGCATTAGCCTCCAGGTAATTTTAAATCTCCTTTGAGTTGCTGGAGTGGACAAAAGGACTTGTGAAAGCCTCTGTGTGTTTCCAAGGAAGTACAATGAGCTGAAAGGCTGTTACCAGTCTGCTCTGGTTTATATGCAGCTGTCACATTCTGTGTCAGGTCTCATTGCGATCAGTGGGAATTCTGCCATTAACTTCATTAGGACCAAGATTTGCCCTAAGCCCCAGCTGATATTTTGTGTACACCACTGGAGTTATTCTGTTTTCTGCCAGCTGATCATTTTGAGTGCCAGATCAAGAGATTTTGGCAAAGACTGGCGAACAAAGGCTGTTGATTCCTTATTACGGGAAAGTTTTGGGTTTGAGATAGGTAATAGTATGCCTTTGGATCTGTACTGTACTGCTGAGTTCAGAAACTAGTCTCTTGTGTGTTGACTCATGATGAATGCCAGATCCTTGGATCTTTGACACCTGCAGTTAACATCATAAATGGCAAAAAAAAGCCTGTGAATGTGTAGATAATGTAATTTAAACAAAGATTGGACTTTGTGTGAACCTTTCCCTGTAATTCGAAAGAAATACAAAATGACCTCCATAACAAAAGAATATTCAACACCATGTAAATAACCCATTTCATTTCTTCTGCATGCTGTCCAAAAGACTCTGGATTGGTATTTCAACATCATGTCGTAGTTTCATTGACTGCAGAACTAACTTATATATTCATCAGGAAGCAACTTAGTCAGGAATTGTTCCAGACGGAAAGTAGAATTTACCTCACTCACTACACAGTTTTAGTGTGTTAATCTAAAATTATTATGAGAAAAACAATGTGAATAATTACAGCTCTACAGTGAAATGCTATCTAGCAGCTTTATTCTGCCCTTGGATCTATATGTATCAGCCTCACTGATAGCAATATAATTGCTGTATACAGAAACCTAGGGATAAGATTTGGTTAATGATGTTTTCTTCTTACACAAGATATATATCCCTGCAGGTTTTTTGGCTGCCCATGTCTTATGGTAGTAGAGCTGACACAGAAACTACGTGCTGGTCTCTGTGCCAGCCTCTCAGGAATGATGTTGGTACACAAGGAGTCATTGCTCATGTGACTAGCACCAGTATTATTCTGTTCCTCTTGGGTAGTTGAAAACAGAAGGAGATTATTGTAGTTTGAAAAACCTGAATCTGATCCAAAAGATAACCTTGGAGAAGGTGAAAACACTTCAGGTTCTTCATTGTACAATTTTATGTGTCAAAACCCAGTGCAACTTTCATTGAAGGCAACAAGGCCAATTGCACTGCTATGGTGGGAAGAATATCAGGCTTTGGCCTTCCCTCTGAGATCAACCAAAAGTATAATTTAAGGGTGACTGTGGCAACGTGAGGTACTTATGATCTACTAAAATTTTAGAAAAACATAAAAAAATATAACAGCAGCCATTGTCAGATCCATCCAGGGCAATAACTTCTCTCTGACAGTAGTCAACAGTGTGTGTCCAGGGGAGAGTATAAAGGCAGAGCAGATGGTGATACTTCATAGGATTTTCTCCAATATTAAAGGAGAAACTCAAACTCAGTGACACAGAACACAGAGAGTCAAAAGAGTAACTATTTTCAGTCTCTCATCTCCTAGTTTGAGTTCGAAATAGCAGAACATGACAGCTCCATATTCCATTACCACTAGCAGCTAGTTCAAAGCCTGAGCCGGGGTAAAATTATGTGCAAGGCATGTATCACACTCCACCTTGTGTGAAAAGACTGCACTGAAATGCTTTAAGATTTAGGAGGATATTGGATGCAGATTAAAAGGCCTTTTAAACCAACAAACAGAGACGTTCCCTGGGTGCCTGCAGTCCTTTTCAAATATGCCTGACAATGAATTCCTCCTCGGTTCATATTTGTGTTTGTTTTACACACAATCAGAATTTCATACAGTAATGAAATGCTGCAGTCCAGCATTTTACCCTGAAGAAAAATATTTACCATTAAAAAGAGTATTCATAAAACTTTTACTTCCTCATGTTTTTAAGGATCCCTTGCTAATTAATAAGCTCCATTAGTAGAAGATTTAGTTCTTTTAAAATGAAAGCTAATATCAAGACCTCTGTTGTTGCTCGCTTCTCTGCATTTTACTCTTCACCAGTAGGACTCAGAATGAGACAGACATTATAAGCTTTCTTGTGAGTCACAGAGCCTTTTAGCTGTAAAGAAAGCTGAAAGCAAAGAATGTGAGAAACTGATGGCTTTCTCAGTGTAAGTAAGAAAAATGGGGAGAAGGGGGGAATGTAAAGGATGATGTTTCAGCACTGATGATACTAATCACTCAGTCCCCATTTCCCAACTGAGCTGAGCAGTTGGATTGAGCAAGTGCAGATCACCCCAAAAATGGCACAGGGGAGAAAGCCAACAAAACCTCTTTTTTTTTGTCTGTGGGATACAGATGGAATTTAGATGCCTGGGGCTAGGAGGCATTTTCCAGTACCATTAAAGCCCTAGAGACACCTACTTTCTGAAGTGTAGCATTCTTGAGGTTTTTGAACATAAACACTAGCATGTTTGTAGAAATCAAAGAGAGAGGAGGATGAGATGCCTGGAACACCGGCCTTGCTCTGCTGTGATCCAAAAGGAAGGTGCAAAGGTTCCCCAGTTCTGTCTAAGTCTCTGAGTGGCATGCATAAGTGTCCTTCAGGTATAAGGCTTGCTTCAAGACTGACATACAATTTACTACTTTCTGTCAGACCGGCAACTGTATGCTTTACCTGATTTTGAAGCTTGCTCACAGTATGGTTTCTGTTTTCTTTAGCTGGTGACTGGGCAATTTAAAATACACAGACAATTGTGGAAACAAAACACAAGCCTTTTGATTTTCTTCCTAGCTGACTGACCTGTCTTCTACTCTACGTTTGTTTTGATCCTCTGAAGCTTGAATTTATGGCCTCACAGTAGTTTGTCTTCTACAGAAGGCATCAAGTATGCTTTTTTCCTTACTGCATTAGCCAGTGATGATGTACTCTGTGTGGCAATAAGATATTGACGGAAGTCCCTCCTGTTGAAGTGGGAAGCGTACTCAGGTTTCTTGTTTCCTGGATAAATGCTTTATGTTGATATTCAATAACTGAGGTCCAGCATCAATTAAGTGTGTTTTTTGATGAAGCTGACTGTATGAAAATTGTAACTGCAGGATTTGAATTACTTCAAAGGGTTTGAATTATTGATTCAGTCAGTGACTTAGAGTATGTCTACATGATCAACTTAACTCAGGAGTCTGTTTTTAAAGCAAATCCACCACTAATCTCTCCCTTTACCATGTTTTAGTGTCCAGGCCAGGCCAAACCGCAACACCGTGCTATGTTTTGTACTGTGGAGTAATCTCTGAACACACATTTCTTCCCTTCCCAGTGAAATTAAAGTAGTAGATATATTCAAGAATTGCACCTAACGTGCTGTAGTCATTAATGAGTATCCAGGTTTAGAGTTCCTCTGAAAGAAAACTCTTGAAACTTGTGTAGCGTGGATGTCAGTTCTCCAGCAAGAATTGTTTTGCTCTACAGGTATGTTCCTGTTGTGTTGCACAACTTGTAAATGCAGACATAGCCATATGCTGAGCTTTGACCTTCTTCTCCTTTATCTCTATTGAAGAAACCTGGGGAGGAGGAAGAAAAAAAATAAAAGACAGCAGAAGGAACGATGGAAAAAGGGAAGAGATAGCACTTAAGTAGGCAAAAGAGCACTGCTGACTGGGGTAGGTGAAGACATGGATATGGCCACCTCACAGAACATGGAGAAGAGAGAGAAATAGAAAGAGAAATAGAAGAATTATTCCTTCTTTCCATTAAATGGATTTAAGTCCTTTAAAAAACACACGGCTAAATATATTTTCAGTCCATTTCAAAAGGAAAAGTGGCAAAAGCTGGCAAAAAAGATTTCCTAAAGCAGCATTCACAGATGTGGTTAGGGAACAGGAAACATTCAGCTCTCAAGGACTTTGATTAATAAGAAAACCCGATTGCATTCTGGGGTAGGAAGTCTCCTCCTGGTGAGCCTTACAAGCAATAGCTTGCAGTCACCTGCAATTGTTGCAAAAGCAGGCTAGAGAGTTAGCACTGAGGGTGAGTGAGTGAGTAATTAAGTAAATAAATAGATAGACAGACAGACACCACTACCCCCACCAACTATGCACTCTGCTATTCTAATAAAACAAGAATATCCTAAATGAGCCATGTTTATAAGTAATTATGGAGTTACGGCTCTTTTAACTTTATTAAGGTAAATATGTAGAAGCAGAATAATTTTCCAAAAACACCCCTCTTAAATGTCATTAGAGAATTTCTTTTTCAATATTCAGAAGGAATGAAAAAGCAGTGGGACTATTGAGAAAGAAATCTGGGGGAGGTTTGTGCTGTTTGTGCAAGGATGCTTCTAGAAAGGGAGCTTTACCAGGCGATTACTGAGGAATGTGGGGAGACAGGTAAGCAACTTGGGCTACTTAAGGTGATAGCATTATAGAATATTTTTCTAGTTGGTATCATTACTCTACCGGCTACAGATAAGCTAAGTGGAATTATTCCACAATGCTGTTTGTTGTAGGTGCCGCTGAAGTCAACATATAGATAGCTGGTGCTGATATCTGACGTGTGTTTTTTGGCTGAAGCTCAAGGATCAATTTTCTGTCCCATTTGGAGGGCTGTGTGATTTTACATGAGATACTGTAAGTGAGGCCAGAATGTTTGGTTGCTCTGCCAGGAAGGAAGAACAATATATATTTATGCTGTCTTTGTTTTCTTAAAGCAATCTCGAAAACATTGGCGGTCTTTTTCTTGGGAAAAGAAATTTTGTGTTCTGGTAAAAATATTAGAGCAGGTTATCTAGCTACATGTCTCTTCGTCTTTGCAACCTTGGTATACTTGGTTTTATCATGTTTCTCTTATCCTGTGTGTCTGCACACTTCCTTCCCAAACTCATAGACATTTTTTGTGAGATACAACTGAAATATACTTGTGCTATCAGAAAAGGAAATTATTCCCACTTCTAAACAGACAACAGTATGTTAGTGTAAAGGAAGAAAAAGTGCCGATAATTGATATATCCAAAGGAAGGGCACTATGTTACCAAAGTGTATGCGGCAATAAAAACCTGCTGGGTGAGACTGTTTGGTAAGCCTTGTTATCTTCTTGGAAAGGAAACACCAGTGATATGCTGGATACACACAGTGTGGCTACGCTTGTAAAAATTAAAAAAATAATCAGCAACAATTAAGTTGGAATAGCAGCCATTAACACAGCATCTTCATAAGGCAAGCTAATGAAATAGTTAAATTCTAATAAATATTGCATACCAGACCACAAAATATAATCCCAATTGTCTAGTCTCTGAAAAGACCAAGAACGATGATATTATTAAAGAACATCTGTCAGAGGCTTAACAAGTCTGGATCCTTCTTAGTTACTCATTAAAGCTCCATAAAATCTCAGAGAGTTTAAGAAGAAAAAACAAACTAATCCTGTGCAAATTAAAGCAGAGGATGCCAGTATGATGAAATTTATACCCTTTAATGCAGCAGTTACTGGTAGAATAACAAAAAGTCACCACTCTGGGTGTTTGGGTGGAGTAGTTCAGCTTCAGGCAAAACTTGCCTAACAATTGTAGTAGGAAACTGTTGTTATGGGGGTTCTTCTGGACTACAGGTGTTCCTCACTCACTGTCAGACTTTTGCTAAGCTCCTTAACACAGCCGTGCCCACCCAAACTATGCACGTAGTGAAACTCAATCTGTTAGTCTTTATCTGCAGCTTCCAATTCTAGCTCTAATCAGAACTGAAACTGAATCATCCGTGGTATTTAGATTGAATTAGGACACCACTTTCTCTGACTTTTGAGAGGGACAGATATCATCCTGAATTGTGTAAGCTTTTTATCTAGAGAATGTTGTAGATGTCTGAATTGTAATTTTGTGTGAGAGCAGATTACCATAGATAACAAGGTGATTTTTGCACTTCATCAATATTTGGAAAAAAAGGAAGAAATGAGATGTGTTCTCGAGCTGTAAAAGTATAGAATGCTACCCAGTGAATTAAAAGTTCTGCTGGTTTGGACTGCAAAATGAATTGTCCTTGTAAGTAGTTCTGGGTGAGAGACAATTGACAATAGTAATAAATTCTATCTTTTATCGCATACAAACCTGAAGAGAAATAATTTATTCTTAACACAAGTGTCCAGGGAAGGAATTTTCTGAACTTTCGCTTATACTTTGAGAAATCCACTGGTTTTCATCCCATTAAGAAATAACTATGAGTCAATGATCTTGTCTCTGCATTTTGTATTAATTCAAAATAAGAATTTGGAGGCCAATAAGTAATATCCATTTTTCAATTGCTTCAGATTAATTTGGAAAATATTAGAGGACAAAAATCTAAAAACCCCTTAGATGAGGCATTTGGTAAAGCATGATGGGTGGATTATTTTTTTTAATTATTTTTTTCATTCTTTTCTTCTGTACCCTGCAATTCTGGTGCTGTATGCTTAAAGAGCAAGCAGGTGCTGTCAGAGGCAGCATGGGGCTTGGGCAGGCATGACTTGTGTGAAGGTAACAGCGAGGCAGAGCTCTGACTCTGCTGGGCAGGATTTGGTCCTGAAGTTTGGTCTGAATAGCACTGTCAGTACTTGGTTTCAAATCTCCAATTCCAAATTACATTCTTTCTTACAATGAAATATCCATCGCTCAAAAGCCAGACTGTAATTTGTAAGACAGTTGATGAAAAATGACACAGAAAACAGTTAAGTCACTGTAGCAGCCACACCAAGCAAGATAATGAGATTCCGCTGAACTGGTATGAGAGATGAAATGCTTTTCCATTCTTTACTCTTCTGCTGTCTGGATATGTATCAGGAAGGAAACCCTGCAGTTGCATGAGTTGCCTTCCCAAAGAGAAGTGTAAAAGAGGAAAGGTGATCCCTTCCATTTTAAAGAAGCAGTAACTGTTCAAAGAGAAGTCTAGAGGTGCTCAATGTTGGTCTGTTCTACCCACCTCTAGTCCTTTTCTCTGTGCTGGGGAAGCCCAATGTTCTTACCAGTCCTGCCCAGTTACAGATGTTGAGTATTTCTAGTGTCAATAACGTGGATCCCAGTTTGGTCCTAGTTCAAATTTGCCTAAATTGTCTCTTGTTCCCAGAAGAATCAACCCTCTGAGGTGGGAAGTGGAATATTCTTGGGGTGTTTCATTTTAAGTTCTACCTTCCTGAAAGTAGTACACTTGAGAAGGGATCAACGTTGGCACTTTCCACCCTCTGCAGTCCCCCAGTGCTCTCTCCCAGCAATGCATCTCTCTGTGCTCTTCTGTTGTCAGAGCATTTTACGCTCATCTCCATATCCACTTCAAGAAAGCACAGCCCCGGATTGCTGTAACACAGTCCTTACTATTTTATTTTTTTAAGGATCAGAGGTGGAGAATCCCAATATCCTACCTGGTAAGCAGGCATCATGTGGGATACTGTGTTTTGACACTTCCAGTCTCCATAGTTAATCTTACAGGTAGCCTGTGACTGATCATTCACTCATTCTGTTATGTTCATAGGGGTATTTGTGTGTCCTTTAATGCAGACATATAAATCTAGGGGGTTTGCATACTGAGGGCATCTTCCCCAGCATTTGATGCAGAAGAGTTACTGTTATTGTCTACAGACACTATAGAGGCTTTAACCACAGTGCCTTCTTTTGGAAGCCTCTCATATCTTTCTACATGAGAAAATCAAATTGCTTCCTTATTCAGAGTGATGACAACAGGAACTACCAGTAGCTGGATAATGACTATTCTATAGATGAGGCTTTCCTTCTCTCTTTCTTACCTTTCCGAGATGAACATTGGATAAAAGAGTTTCTTAGGGGGCAAGTGGATCCTATCTATAGGTAAAAGACAATCTCCTCAGCCTGAGTTCCTAGTGCTGTGATGCTCCATAACAATGCAGTTTAAATCTCTGAAACAATAATGTAATCGATCATTCAACCATACAAAGAATTGCTTCTTGTCTCGGCATGTGAAAAAATATCTTTCCTGTCTGAAAGCTTTCTAACCCGATACGATTTCCACTTGGCCCAAATCACAAATGGAACAAGACCTTGTAGAAAGCATTCTGCCAGCAGCCCAACTGTTTGTGACACAAAAAGTCCAGACTGAGCAGGTTTCCTGGCAAATGGAAATTTGGCACAGAAAGTGTACATCTCTGTATGACTGTAGGTCATATAAAAGTTTATAGCAGTCACGTGGTTCCAGCAAGATGCTCAAGTTAACAAATTGAGTCCTTCAGACTTACCTATAAAATTTTTAAAGAATAGTCCTATACTGAATATATTCTGCAAGCTAATCTTGGTAAGAGTGATACGGGTCACACGCAAAGAGAGAATCTGCAATGCTGAAGAGAGATGCAGACCGTCAAGTGATGAGGTTACTGCTATGTTATGGTTGTCAAAATCACGAGAAACTAACACAAAACCCGAGAAAATAAAAAGTTGTGTAGCCTCCTGCATTCAGAAAGCCTAATACTCCTTTGGGTAAAAGTCCCATGGCATTTACTGCAGCACTAGGGGTGTTAGGGCTACTGTTGTAGCCAGGGCAATCCTATTCACGAATTCTTGCCTTTATCTTTTCTGAATATTGACTTCTCCATTTTGTGTAGTTGTCAGTAAGTGTTTATTTACTATGTACAGCTGCTTGTTAAACACCAAGTAGTCATCCTGGTGATGGGTGAAGGTATCTTTTAATCTCTTAGTAACCTTATGTTATGCCATATAAGATTTGATTGTTTAATGAAATGATTTGAGAACACTGGCTTGAAGATGTTCCAGAAGAACAAATTTGATTATAATCCTTATCATCTTCTGCCTCCCTTTTAATTGCTGCATTTTAATGTAATCTCTTGGAAATCTGAGGAGATGTGTGTGATTTCCCTGCTCAGTACTCCTGCTCCCATGTTGTAAAACGTATATATTTATATGTATGTATAAAACAAACTATTTTTTTCTCATCTTCCTTTCTGAGTCTTTGTCTCACATCAGCCTCAGCTGAGCTCTAGGAATAATATATATTAGGCAATTGTTGTAGTTGAATCAGCAGGCAGAGTATATCTAGGTTTAGAGGTGTGTTGGAATAGTGAATTTATATTTCTTTGTTGACAGAGTGGCAAATTAAAAGCTGTGGAGAAAATGAAATTTAGAACATATAGCAACGTTAATGTAGGTTCAGTTTGAAAAACTAAGCTATCTGAATGTTCCTTCGAGTGCCATAATTAATAGCAGCTTACATTTATATAGCACTTTTCCTCCTGAAGCACTTTCATGCACACACGCGATACATGCAGGAATTATTAGCCATCTTTGGAATGAAGAGGTGGTTGAGGGCCTTCCTGGAGCGCAGAGAAGAGGAGATATTTTCATTCCATAATTTCACCCCTAATAAAAAAGGCTGTGACATTTTTGACTTAAACCCCAGGTTTTCAAAAGCACTCTCTTTAATGGGGGCTCAAATCAGAAGGTTTTTGTTGATGTTGTTTATTTTCTTATTTCATATTTAGATAAATCAGCAGGAGGGAATCTCATCCAAATATAGATGCACAATACAGACTTTATTCTGCAGAGAACCAAGGGGTGGGTAAATATTGTGATAAACATTTAGACTTACGTTTCCATAAAATCTCAACTAGTATTTAGCCCATAAGGTCAGAGAAAATGGACGTGTGCTAACTCTATGTCTTTCTGTGTGTTTTGGCTAAAGAGACCAACAAACCTAACAGGAAAAAGAAGGGAGGAGAACAAAGTTTACTATGCCAAAAAGTCATATCGAGTGTGAAGCTGTTGTATTGTTGGAAAACTTTACTAGCTCTTAAGACCTAACAGTTAAGGTTTGAGAGCTGTAAGAACACAGGACTGAAGGGACAACTGTGTTACTGAGCCTCATTGTCTCTACAGTGGATAAGATGTTAAGTCTAGAAAGGTCTAGTTTCTCCCCCAGTCTTCCTTGTATACAAGAAGGAAAAAATATCCTTGCCATTGCCTTAAACCAGTTCAATTTTCAGCAGGAAAGTGTAAGCCTGAAAATCAGGCACAGCAAGAGAGGAGGAGAGGGAAAAAGAGACATTCTAGCTCCCTTGCTAGGGTTTAGCAATGACGCGGAACATACTGGGTGAAATACTCTGACTCTGTTGATGGCACCAGCATTTATTCAGTGCTAGTTTCAATGAAAGTCTGTAAGGCTCTGTTTACTTCTGGAACAGTTCCTGGCATTTACCAAGACTGCAAGGATATTGTACAAAACCCACAACGAGAGAGCACTCTGGCAGCAGTGTTGCATATCCCACATCTTTCAGAAAGAATCATAAACCACAGTCCCAAAAAGAGGCATTTTATGACTTTTCAGACTCTTTATGTGTTCTCAGGTAAACATTTGCACAAGGAACTATGAGCAAAACCATCGGATTTATCAAAACAGTCGATAATCTCAAGAATGCAGAAAGCTGTATGGGTTGTTAGAAGGTGACAACATAGTCTTCCAGATCTACTCTACCTCTTTTTTCTTACATGGGAGCAGGAATAACATAAAGCAACACAGACAATTTCTAGGAGAATGATGAAAGGGAACGATAGCTTTTAATTTTATTGTGGCAAAAATCCTTGCCTTGACCTTGTCATCGCTGACGTTTTAGGCTGCTATTCTTTCACTTTGACTTATGCCTTCTCTGTGCTGATAATGTAACTTATGAACTTCCAGTTCTCTCTAGCCTTCTGATAGAAAAATTTTCATGAAAAAGTTTCGGGATTATTAATCCATTTTTCACTTGTAAGCTTTGTGTTGATAATTGTCGTACTCCTTCTGAGGTAGTCTTTGGCAGCCTTAAAGTTTGGCAGTCTTTTTTAAAAAAAAAGAATCTGAAAAGCAAATGAGTTTGTTATTCAGGCATTTTTTATTCCTGTTTCTCCTGGGTGTTGTTTAATTACATTATTCATCTCAGTACAAGTCATAACAGTAGATCTCTGATCTTTTAGGAATAAACAACAACCAAGAGGCAAGTGTCTTACGTGTGCACAGATCAATGTATGTGTTAATCTGTAGCTAGCTATTTTGTCATTTGTGAGCAGATATACCTGCAAGGATAGTCATAATGAAGATCAAGTAAGGGGAGTTTTCCTGTGCTGGAGAAATCATAGCATATAGAAAATATACTAAGATTGATCCTTTAAATTGCCATAAATTCCATTACATTTCAGGGAAGATAATGACGACGTGAAATTGGGTTAGATGCAGCACTGGAAGAGATAGCGATCTTATCACTGGAGCCTGAATGGTTTTATTTGAACCCATTTATCATTCTCATTAAAATCACTGTAATGAGAAAGAAGCTCTGTTCTATTTATAATCTTTCTTGTCAGACTCTAGCACGCAGCATGTGAGAAAGAAAGCAGCAAAGCACAATACTGCATCTGTTTTCACTGTTGCTTGCTCACTGAGAGAAAGAAGGGAAGAGTGATGGGTCGCCACAGTGAATGTATGTTCTAGATCTGCGTGCAGCATGGTTCAGCCATCCAAAGTGGGTGGCTTTAGCATCGGGGAGATAAAATGGTGGCACGTAGATTGATAACTGACAAAATAAAGGGTTAAATATATGACCATATGAAGTTGCAATCTTCCCTCTCATTACTTTTTCCAAGAGTGTCATGCTGGTGTGGAAAATGCAAAGTAGAGAGAGCCCTGGGGGATGAAGTCTTTCCTTTAGAGGAAAAGACTACATATCCTGTGGAGGGAATGTAAAGTTTCAAATTTTGTCCACCTGGGGACAAGCCAGTTATACAGCGTCATCTGAATAGCTTGCTTTCCTATTCAAATAAGTTCAACTTTAACATAGCCAAATACAATATTATGCATCTAGGAACAGTGAATGTAGGTCAAATTGCCAGACTGAGGGACGGTGTTCAAGACAGTATTGCCTCTGGATATATTGTCTCTGACTTTCAGGTCATACTGGATAATCAAACAGCCATGAACTCCCTGTGCAAAACTCCAGCTATGAGAACATATGTTGAAAGGGTTTATGAAGAAAGAACTTTCCTTTGGGAATTAGGAAATTATATTACCTATGTGTATGGCATTTTGGGCTATTGTGTCCAGCTGTTGGGCTACTATGTCCAGTTCTGTTGTTCAGAAGGATGCCAAAGTTGCTTTGGTTAAACCTAAAAAAAGCAGTCTATCGAAGAGAACTTTAAAAGGTGACCTGATCACATCTGTGTATTACATGGGGAAAGACTTCAGCTGATTGCAAGTGCAGCATAATCTACTGGCTGGAAGTTGATGTCAGACAAAACTCAGGTAGAAATTATGCTCACATTTGAAAATGAGTTTATAAACTTAAAAAAGCTATTATAGGATCTTATTCAAAGATTGGTGATTTTTCTAGTGATTTGCAATCTTCAGCGAATCAGTGATCATTTTGAAAATATATATTTCTTCCTTTTCTAGAAATTAGCATAAGTGACAGTTATATGTCATGCATTATGCAAGAACATAGATTATTTGAGTGCTCGTAGGTGGTCCCTCTTGTCTTCAAAATGTCTGTCATTAAATTTACTGTATCTGCAAGGACCAATTGTAGGCACAAGATGGTATAATATCATCATATAAAATCAATGCTTGTACTGACATTAAGGTCTGGTGTGAAATCTTTGTGCATGAAAGGGACACCTACCAATTTAAAGAGCAATGAAAATCTAGTGGTGCCTTTTCACATTAGGACACTGAATAGCTATCTGATTGTGTGTCTAAGAACTCTTGAATAAAAGTTTTCCTGTTAAGTGCTCAGACCACTTGGGAAAATTGGCACAAAATGTCGTATGTCTTATAAAGACAAATAGACTGGAACATAAGATTATCCTATTTTAGGCCACAGAGTAGTAATAGCAGTAGGAACATGAGGAACAGAGCCCCAGGAACATGACTCCGAGTCATTCAGCCATCCTGGATAAAAACTTTAAGGCAGTTGCATATTTGCTGAATGTGATTTTGTCCAGGTTAAGAGAGTTTCCAGTTGCTGAGAAATCTGTCTTTGCTGGAGAATAGCTCAGAAGTCAATATATACCCTTCTACGTGCCTTGAGTTACCTAGTGCCTTCTGAGGACATGCATTTCAATGTCAATACAATGTTTGTTGCTTTGCTTTGGAAGAGATCTGCAAGAAATGATTTCATCTAAATACAATGCAAATATCTATTTAAAATACTCTGAAGAAGTGTAATAGAAAATATTTTACCTTGCACATTTATAATTTTATTCTGTCAAGAAAGGTTCATGTGTGTGCATATAAGTGAAGCAGAAATTTTGCTGGTACCATGGCAACAATCTCTCCTTATTTTATAGAGTGAAATCTTGTAGCTTTTTTCATTGTAATAGAGTAATTTTGCCTTTTTTTTTTTTTTCATGAGAACAGATACTTTAGGCTGATTCTGCTCACCCCACTCTCTACCCTCTTTCTCAGTGAACATATCAGTTTCCTTCATGTACATCATGTAACCCTGGACAGTTTGAAAGGCCTATTTAAAAGATAGGCTTAAATGAAAAGTGTTAAGAAACCCCCAAATATTGAATGTCATCTGCCTCATATACGTGGGTCTTGGGCTTTTTGAATTTTCCCTTAAGATAATTAGTATATTAAACTATACAGAACAAAAGCAGAGGAGAGATAAAGGCTAAATTTAGCTTGAAGTCAAGGGTCAAGTGCGAAGAGAACAACTTTATAGTGTATGGTGTTCCTGTCATGTAAATATTCTGTTTATTAAATACTTTATCTAGAAATATGGAGTTGTTACTCAAAAAGAGAGCCCAAATTCCAAACAAGCTGGGACAAACGTAAAATTTGGCAATGGTATCAATAATTTCAAAGGTCTGTGGGAATAAAAATCCTTACAGAAAATAAGCAGTGGTTGGTTGCTATTCCAGCTTTCTAAAAATTTCCCCAGAATTCACCTTTGACAAAGAGTATATATCTGAATTTCACAATACTAAGGAAATTTAGTAATGACTCAAAGTGGAAGTTTTCTAATCATAATATACCCTTCCCTTCAATTATAGGTATATTGCATAATGCCATTATCCTGCTTTGTATTTATATACAACTGCCTAATCCTCAACTGGAGAAACTGGGCTCCTAATTTAAAATTATTCCTACTCTTATTCATTTAGAGTTTTGCAGTCTGAATTTGAGTCAGAAAGGCAAGAAATGTCTGTGTTCCTGTTGACAGGACTTGTAGTATCTTGCTAATTCAGCTGCTCTATACACCTTATGTGCATGCTTATATCCTTTCTTGGATTGAATTTCTGAATACATTACTAGTTTTCATTTCTAATATAATTAGCTACTCCACTGCATTTGCAGCACTCGCTGAGTTGATGGTAAGAGAGAGGATGGAATGGCTGGAAAAGGATATTGTACCTTTGCTAGGGGAGGCTTACACAGAATTCATTTAGACTGTGTAAATGAAAGGCTAATCTGACTCAGGGAACTGTGTAAAGCTTAAAATTTCTTAAAATATCCCCTTATTCTTGCTAGTAGATTTGAAGTGGGAGAGAAAGAGTGTAATATAGAGATCAGCCTGAAAAGTAAATATGGGGAGAAAGCCATTAAGAATGGATGAAGCACAGAAAACAGATGCTGAGAAATCAGCCAGCCTCGTAAAAATTTCCACAGTTTACAATGAATCCTACCCAGTAAAAGAAAAAAAAAATAATTCAAAGAATATTTCCCAGCAAATTATAAACTAGATGCATTTCTAAACTACATGCATTTCTCTGGGTGAGGACCTTAAAATTTGCTGTGGATTATAACCCAGTCCATCTGTACCTTGTGGCTGAAGGCAGGCATATATGTTTCAGAGCCACTGCAGTCCTGGGCAGAGAAAAAGATGCACCACTGAGACACCGGGAAGCTTTCCACTTGGAGAGTAACAAAAATGTTCTCTAATTAGAGTTGAAAACCTTGCTCCAAAAGGGTCATTATTTATGGTGAAAGTCACCCATGTGTAAAGGGCTGATGCACCACTGAAGTCCCAGTGCGAAGCTTTAATGGGATTTAAGTTGTTGTATAGGCCTTGTGAATTTTTAGGTAAACATATTGAGCATCTGCTGCACAAATCCAATGTCGGAGAAGGAACCAAAATGATTGAACTGAATAAAATAATGCATTCTCAGCTATTGTTCCTGATTTTCAAGTGCATCCTTGTACAAATAAGATAACAGCCAGATATTGGCTGGAGGCCATTACCAATAATGTCTCTGTCAAAGAGTGTATCTGTATCACATTATGATGAAATATGCTCGGTTTCATTTTCAAATATTAATTTCTTCCCATACATCATTGAATTTAGGAAACAATGCTGTAAGTCAGCATCAAAATGTCTGTGCAAATGATGATCCAGTGTTTCTCCATTTGTAAATTACTCTATTTGGATTAAGACCGGTGCTTTCAAATTGCCTGTGACAATACACTAATTAATAGATTGAATGCCTCTTGCTTAATAAAGAATTTAAAAATGTAATGATTATATATATTTAGTCAATTCTTCCACTGCATCATGCTTAGCTTGATTAAAATTAATTTGAGGGAAGAAACTGGATGGGTTTTAATTCTCTTGAATTGTGGCTATTACCTGGAGTGTATTCTGTGACAGTAATTCACAAACAATTCCCGGAGTAAGGGCTGGGACATTGACTCTCTTGCTTCTTTCACTATGACCTACCTATGTTCCTTTATTTCAGGAACCAGAACTCGTTTTGATTGCTCCTTCGTTTATAGTAGGGATTTTTCTCTGTTGATAAAGCTGTGGAAAAACAGATATATTTTTCTCAAAATTTGGGATTAGCAATTAATTTTTGCTATCTTCAAGTGAAAAATGAGATGCTACCCCATGGTTAGAGTTCTGTTCTGGGAATGATGCTTGTACAGATCTATTTCAGCTTGTCTGCAGACATTTAAGTCAAGTTATTTAAGACAAAATTTTTATATGTCTTCTATTGCTGGGTACCTAACAAGAGACTTCTAGGATAAACAGATTTTCGGAGATATTAAGAATAGCCGCTTGTTTACTATGTCTATGTCAGCAAGTGATGTGTACTGCAGGCAGCAGCTCTGTGGAACAGAGGAGCTAATGTCCATGCTTGAAGAATTTCAGGAGGTTCTACTTCACAAAAGTCTAATTCTGGGTCCCAGGGAGGGAATGAATGTAGGTGGTTCGATGTTCCTAGGTGTCCTCCTGGAGTACACCTTTGGCTTTATTTGAACCCGAAGAAGGACCAATTCATGCAGACCAAAACCACACTGCAGCGAGTGAAAGAGCAATAAATAGGGATGTTTAACAGATGGGCATCAAATCTGCTCTCCTGATGTACACTAAAATGCTAATGCAGAGGTGCCCTGTGTGTTGCATGTTTCTCACCAATAAAAAGAGGATTAGTGCAGTGCAGTGTACCTAGGTTTAATGGTAGAGGCTTTTATTTTGGTGGTGCTTATGGTCTCTTTCTTATAAGGTCGTTAGTTTAGGAAACATAAGATGATTTAGAATGGCAACATGTTTAAAAAAAGATAGCATTTTCATCAGGCTAACTGGTAGAGTTAGAAGGCAGACACATTGGCGTATAGTCTTTTATTGGGTCATGTTTGGAGATGTAAGTATTCAACCCTAGGGATCTAGGTTTTTGGTAAGTACCGTACACTGGTAATTTTCATTGTCTTAAAGTGGATCCATCGGTGCCAATTATTGCTAAAAGGTAGTGGAAAAGCACTTCAGGTTGCACCCAAGGCATGAGGGAAACATTTTGAAGACATGGGTCTAAACACCTCGAGACAGAAATACTTCCTACAAAAAAGAATTTTGTTGAGCAAAATACCGTGGTTTTAAGCAGCACCTTTCTGTCTTGAGAAAGAATATGAGCAGCCCAAAATATTCTGTATTGTTTACTGTTAATAACAAATGATGGCATCACGCATTTACCAAATCACCATAATTTAAATGAATGATGATGTCCTCAAACCAGGACAATAGTTTAATGCATTCTTCACCTCCACGTAAACCTGCAGCATTCTTAATCAGCAAAAGATTATGTTTACCCCAGGGTTATTTTGAATAGATGTTTATGGTATGTCAATGCACTGTACCAACCAATCAATGAAAACAAATGTGTTGCTGTATATATATTAAAAAAAAAAAAAAAAAGCAGAGAAAACATGAGTAGTATTTGCAACTAATTCCATTCAAGAATATACAAAGAAATCACAAGTCTCAGTTTTCCTATATAGTCGCAATTAGCACAGTCATGGCAGATGTATAAAACTGAATTGTGGCTCTGAATTACCATAAGCTCAAGAAAAAAAAAAAAAAAGGCATATTAAGTGTGAGCAACATAAGGTGTGAAAATGGGGAGGAAAATAAGGAAGTTGTATGTGGATATAAAAGAGAACTTAGGGAACCATGTCTGATAATGAGTTAAAATATAGCTAATCTGAATAATGAAACGGGTTACTGAGAAATCAGACTTGTTCACTTCCAGTACATTTAAATTAGGGTAAGAATGCGAAGTAGCAGGGAAAATCTCCACTTTTCATAATCTGGTAAAATAGGTGGGTGATTTAGCAAATACTCTTGCGTTAACAGCAGGAAAAGTTGTCCAGAGCTATAAAGTGAGCACAATAGGGTTAAGATGAAATGTGCTGAATGGATAAGTCTTTAAATCTCCTGTGTGGTTTGTTGAGGTGAACAGAATACTACTCATGTACAAAAAGCAGTTTAGATTAAATGTGTGACAAAAATATAGATTGGATAGGAAAAAGTTTTGTTAGCTGAAAATCTATAGTGCTAATTTACCCAAAGAGATCAGCTCCCTATAAACATTGGTTTTCTCGGCAGTGTTTGGTTATTTTTGATCAATAACTAAACATTGTCTATAGAAGCAGCAGGTTTTAAATATTTTTCAGCTAGGTAATTCTAGTCAAAGTTATAATTACTGCACTTGGAGATTCATTCAGGTTGTCTTAAATGGAAAGTTTTGGATTTGAATGTATTTCTGCTTCAGTAATCTCTGAAAACACCAAAATAGCTAAGTCTACAATCCACTTATTGTGGATTTCAGTGGAACACTTGCAGTGTTGTCATATTGTGTTTCTTGTGTAAAAATTGTCATATTGTGTTTGTTGCGTAAAATTAAAAAAAACCATATTGTTTGCCTTGTGATATAGTAGTTAATATGGAGAAGTGCAAAGAGCATAGGCATTTGTCTTGATTTTCAGTCTCATATTTTTGAATTTTGTACTTCTATAATCCCTATTTGCATAATAGAAAAGATGTCGCAAAAAAGGGTTTGCCTTTGTCTATATTAATTATTGGTTAAATCACATTTTATATTATTCAGTATAGAGACAAGTGAGAAAGATACCATTTTGTCTTGAGAGCTTGTATATTGGGATTTATGTCTGGGTTCAGTAAATGCTATTACATTATCAACTTTGTGCATGCCATTCCTCATGAGAAAATATATAATACCTTTTATTGCTGTGAGACACTCGGAGTGCTCCAAAGTATGATGCATTGTGCCAAAGTGTAGTATTTTTATTACTTAAAGTGTAGGAAATCTTATATAAAAAAAAAAATCTAAACTGTTTCTTTGATGTTACTTTATACAAATATTCACAAACAGTCCAGTACAAGATCTTTTTACCTAAAGCAGAATGGAAATTAAACAAAGTGACAACAAGGCTTGGAAACAATCAGCAATGAGAAATCTGGGTGGGTTTTTTTTTATTATTTTTTAATTGTATTCTCAGTTTAATGTCTTTGTGTTCAGATATTAACAACATACCAAACTGAGGAAAATGCAGAACAAGGCCACGAGAGTTCTGTGTATCTTTAATGACCAGAGGCTCCATTAAATTAAATGGGAGCATTATATGGAGCTAGTGGTAGATAAAAATCTAATTACTTTTGGCAATGTGCTGGTATCAGTGAAAGGAAATATGAACACAAAGATAAGATACAAAATGTTGAAGTTGATAGAATGCTGTGATCCTCTGGGGAACTCTGATGTTACCTTTATTTATGGTGGCGCTCTGATACTTACCAGGGATAGTACCTCAGAAATAAAGAAGTACGTTTGTCTTGTCCCATGGAACTCCACGGCAGTTCTGCTGCCTTACTGATTATTAGAAATCCCTCTTTCCTTTTCTTCCCTGTCCCTCTCAGCAGCCAGAATAGTAACTGAAGTTGAATATTTTAAAGATCATGGCCCAAATTGCTGCCAAATAGTGATAAAAGAAGCAACGGAGGCCCATTTTGTCCTTCGAGCACTTGTAAACTTTTGACACTTACAGCCATCTAGCTGCAACCGTGGAGAAATGATGTGAACAGAAGTAAGCCAGAGCAAATCAGATGGAGAACACCTAGGCTAGATGTGGAATATGGATCCCAACATTTAAAAAAAAATACGATATGGGAATGGAGTTTTCTCAAGTGCTGGAGGAGAAAATGAAAGAAAGGGTAAAGCTTGTGTTTCCCTAAACACCTATTCCATCTTCAGACCTTGCAGAATTTATGGTAGGGAAGAGAACAGGTCTATGTGTGAAAAACAGAAAAGCCTGTCCCTCTCCCCCACCATTTTTTATTTTTTCAATTGCTTTCATTAAATATAGTGGGTAAGCCCAGTGGTATGTATAATCATGGAAACAATTTTGGAATTGCACAGAGCACATCAAAAGCTTGCTCAAAGCGTTGCTTTGAAAAAAGCGGATTCTAAAAATTATGTTCTGCTCAGAGAATGGAAGCCTATGCATAAGTTATGTGATCTGCAAATTAATGAGTTGCACAGTCCAGGCCAAGAATTTCTCATGAAATGTTGATGACTCATGAGTAAAATAGAGTAAATATCAGCCTTCATACAGACACATGCTGGTAAATTTTGTAACATTACAGACTCTCATATGTCCTGAAATTTTGCCAAAGTCTTCTTGTCCTGTATTTAGCAAAGTGTGTCATGTTGTACCAGAGGACTGTTCCTCATGGGAGTTCACCTTCTCACACCAGAGCTGTAGTTGTTCTAGTATCTTCTGAAATTGATCTTGCAGTCTTTTGATTTTCTCTTCAGCAGTCTTAAGCAGAGTGACAGGAGTATTTAGTTTTATCCACCACCATGCTACATTCTACTCCAGCTCAAAATTTGCAACATATGGCCTTGAAAAATAAATTTCCCATACAATTTTTTTTTTCCCCACAGGCTCATTACCTTCCACTTCTCAATGCTGAATGCTTAGTGTGCCCATGCTTCAAGTCAATTCAAGCCATTCCAAATTTTATTGCCCTCTTGCTTTGTGTTGACTATTCTTCTCTTTGTTAAACTCATTACCAAATGCAGTTACCCTCCATCCCTGCTCCTTTCTTCTGATGGCTGACAGTTTCAGTTGATAATGTTTGTTGTGTACAAATGTAGCGGTCAATTTTCTGTAACCCCCCCTTTTTTTTTTCCCTTGACCACTAATTTACCCATGTTGTTCATCAACAATAATGTACTTATTAACTTCTCATTTAGTAATCTGTGGTTATTTGTCATTAATACTTTGTGAGTATAATTATATAACACTTTCTCAATTATACCAGACTAGCTTGAAATAGAACCTCTTCGTGGTTCCATTCTGCTTGTCCTTTTAGTATGCTAATGCTTACGATAATTTTGCTTGCATGTTTACAGGCTCCATGGTTAGTGCTTGCTATGGACATAGAGCTTGGGAGTCTTGAGATGTCATGTCTTGGTTATCCAATTGTTGTATGGGTAGAAAGGAAAATGTAAGTGGAGACTCTATAGTAAAATTATTAATATTGAAGATTGAGAGGTCTGGGTAAGAAGTTACTTTTAGTAAACGAACATTCCTTTCTGACTAAAAGCTGACAGCCTGTGATTGTTTCCAACTCCCCTCTTCTGAGCTAAGAGAATACTGAGCGTGCCACTACTGTAGACTCCATCAAGAGCCTCCATATTGTCATGTTATTTACTGTTTGATTCCTTGGCAGTTAGCACACTACTTAAGGAGTCCTTCCCTCCCAGGGGTGGATACTTGTCCTTTATTAACATTGACATGATTATTTTTCCTCACCTCTTCCTTTTCTGAAACAGTATGTAGGTTTCGTCCCTCCAATCACTTGGGAGAGAGCAGGGGAGCAGAGAGGGAGATGCTGTCCAAATGTTCTCTCAGTATGATCATAGTTAATAAAGTTTCTGTCTGACCTGTCCTAAATTCTACTTGCATTATGATGCACTTAGGGTCCCCAGATTCTCCAACATAAGAAAATTATACTTTATGATTTACTATAGGAACTCTGTTTATATATAGTGCTAGCTGTATATCAGGGAGAAATTTGGAAGATGTATAGCTCATGTTACTCTCTTACAGAATTCTTCCTGTATAGGTGATAATACCTATCAGATTTTCTGAGTATCTGAATGAGTAATAACTTCAGGATACTGAATCAGGTGAGGTGCTGAAATACAGGGGAAAAGGAGCAGTTTAACTCCAGAATACAGCAACTAGTATAAGAGTAATGCTTTTCAAAAAAAAATATTTGTTACAAGGTGTTGTAGCATTAAAGCTTTCTAAGGTGTTGTAGCATTAAAGCTTTCTAAGGTTCTAGGTTAGCTGTCCATGCTTAGACATCCTCTCAGTTGTTGACATTGGTAAGAAATGTTCTTTTCTGGCGATGTTAGCATCAATCCTAAAATTCTTCAGTGTTATGGTTGTATGGTCTGCACTGATGATGATTTCTTAATAACTTTTAATTGTTCTGTGTACAAACCTAGCATCAATTATCTGTTGAATACAATTCATAAATGGTTGAAAATACATTTGAATTTTATGGCTAGGTCAAGGATGTGCCATTGAATTGCACATCTTAATCTGATTAAATGCTCATCTTATTACCTACATTCATTCAGTCTCTGTTTCCTTATGTTCTTACTGTTTCTTATATTCTTACATGAATACATTTCAAGATCAGTTTGTTTGTCAATTCCATGTTATATTCCGGATAGCTGTAGGACACTTAAGTGTATAAAGCTTGTATTTTGGAAGAAGCGTTCTTTTATTGCTTTTGCTTCAATGGATTAGAGTAACTTTCACTCTAGTCCTTTGAATAGTTTGGTAAACTAAACTGAAAGCTGTCCTTTAAACTGTGGTCTCTCTTGGTGGGGAAAAAGTTGATAAACTTGTGAGGTTGTGTTTTTTCCTCCTAATTGCATTATTCAGCTGTTAGTAAACTCCGGGAAGCCCAGTATAGAAACTAAACTGAGAGAGATTAGAAATGCACTATGAGACTAAGATCTTAATTTCTTATGGAAACTTGTAATATGCTGTGTTTAAGCATGGAATCCTTTGAGGATTAGCCTGCTGGACAACACTGATAAGGAACTATGGAGCTCGTGATCACTTCAGGAATTCCGTCACCAATTTATTGTTATTTTGTTAGGTCTTAGCTAACTGCCTGCAGCTGCCATTTCATCCTAAGAATCTGGAAACTCTTCACTGAGGGCTGCATATTAAGTTATCATGTGTGGTGTGGGAACTGCCATAAAAAAAGGAATTGTGATTGATGTGGAGAAATTATTTAGTGAGGTATGTACATAAAAACTCATTTTGCTTGACTAGGGAAATTAAAAAAAAAAAGGGAGAAGTAAAAGATGACTTCTTGCAGTTTCATAATGCCACCAGATTACGTTTACATTGCTGGCAATAATGTGAGCCCTTATTGTGTAGATGTAGGCTTAGCCTGTTTTGCCTTACCTATTCATGTTATGCCAGTCCATCTCTTCTTACAGTATGCATCGTGTTTAGCTATCAAACCTGAGTTTTCATAATTTGGATGAGTGCACAATAAATCACAATAACTGTATACTTACTTCATGTTCTTGTTTAGAATACGCTCTATGTAACTGGAAGATGCCACAACTTATAGTAGTGGTACAGGCCAATATTGCAAACATCAAGAAAACTATTTGCTTAGCATTTCTAAAAATCACATTGATTATTCTATTGTATGGTATGTGTAATCTCAATATCGATAGCCACCTGAGGACTGAAAGCAAACTAGGGAAGAAGTTATTACAAATGTCAAAGTGCTTTCAAAACAGTCGTCAGTGGATGGAAAGTCTCCAGAAGCTAGTACCATTCAGCAGAATACAGACATTTCTTGAGCTTAGCAGAAACACTGAAAGCTGTTAGTCCCTTTTTTTTTTAATTCTAATCTCTTACCCTTGTGTAATGGACTTGAACTGACATTGGGGAAATGAAAGATAAATCAAATGCATTTTCTGTCTTTTCATCAAAGCAGTCCTTTGGCAAATCAAGTGTGGGTCTTCCTTGACCCATTTCCACTTGCAAGTTGCATCTTCAGGCAATGAATTCATGCCAGTAATATTTCAATGAATGCCAAGCTGAGAATAACTGTGGTATTATGGAACATGATTAAGGACTTTCTTTGATTTCCCTTGTCTTTAACTTCACTGGAATACTGGAAAAGTACCGAACCCAAGAGCTGATACAGAGCTGACAAAGTAATGAATCACCATTTCCATCTCTATCAAATTTTAAGAATTAGGAATGACTGCTTGATTCCCTCTTCTAGAGAAAATACAGCATCAGAAGGACATTAAGTCAAGACGGAAATTTGGAGGAGATATTTCTGTTTAAATAAATCTGTTCTGTAGGAGGGGGACATGAGGACATGGTTAATTTTCTTTCTGTGTAACAGCCTGATAAATGTCATGATGCTTCATGTTAGCTAGCAGATGAGACCTGTGTTATCCTGTTTACCTGTTATAGTACAAGGCACACAGCACATTTGAGCTCATTTTATAGAATATGCCAAACTCTATTGACTTAATTTAAGAAGACTGGTAACAAATAGCTAAGGTTCTGACATCCAAGCTCTCTTGAATAGTCACCACTTGGCACTAGGTGCTTGCTCTTATTTGCCTTGTTTTGCATAAACCAGTGTTTTATTTATTATTTATACTGGAGAGTTTCTGTAAATCTTTAAAGGTTCTCTTTATTGATATACTACAAGTTCAATTACTAGTTGCAAATAATAGTACAAATTCCTGATAAATACATACTTTTTTATCCCTGAAGTCAGTCTCTTCTAGTAGTTATATATTCTGACCCCCAAAAGATCTTATGACTCTTTTGATCTTCATAGTTTTGAATGTGTAGCTTACAAGGAACAATGTTCTTGTGGTCCACTGCCTTCACACTTCTGTACTGGCCAGGTCTGTACAGATATGACTTGAAGCAATTGAGGACAACCTCCAGAGTCAAGTTGCCACGTCGGCCTCCACAGACAAGCGTCACAAATCTGTCTCTTTACCTTATCTCGTGTTATACGTTTAGCCCACCCATAAGCAGAAAATGTTCAGTTATTAATAGTCTGCAATTTCTAGCTCTGCAATATTTGATAACGTCTTCCATCAAATACATATGAAATGATTTAAAAAATAAGAAAAAGTCTGCAACACTGATAGCATAGATTCAATTGGTATGATGTTGGGCCATTTGCAAGCAGTTTGATTCCAGGCATGTGAAAAATAAAAATGGCCACTGGCTTGACTAACTTGTGCCTCCACAAAGCCCAAGCAGGAGATCTAACTGCTCAGGACTTGAGTTCTTGCTCTTTGCATCCTCACAGCCCTAGTGATAATTGCCCGGATTTGATCTCTAGTGTTGGCCCAGTGGGAAAATGGAAGACTTTAACAAATAGATGGAAGGACCTGAATTAGGTTTTGTTTTTTTTTTCTAAATACATAGATCAGCAAGCATCATAATTTCCGTAGTAAGGCCAAGAATTTTTAAGCAAATTCTAACAGTTTTTCTTATCTTTACCCACATCAATTTTTGCATGCAAATATAATTTGAGGAAGCACAGACTTGACAATATTCCAACACAACTGTAGAACAGGGGAACCTACAAGCAAATATATATTAACAATGCAAATAAGTGTGCCAGGACTTTCTGGTTCTTTCAGAAATGAATCACACTTTTATACTACATGCTATGTGAGGGTTTGAAAAACACTCTGATTTATTTCAAAAGCTACAGGGAAGCGATCAATTCCCCATCATTGGACAGTTTTCAGATTCAGCTGGAGAGGGTGCTGGGCCATCTTGTCTAGACTGTAGTTTTGCCGAGAAAGGTTGGACCAGATGATCCTTGAGGTCCCTTCCAACCTGGTATTCTACGATTCCGTGATTTACCCTTGGAGCAGCAATGCAATATCTCAGAGACGCCTTTGTGTAACTTTCCTTGTAGTTTAGACTGTAGGCATACTTCATATGTTGACCATGCTTCCAGAAGGCCCACCAGAGATACTTTTCATGTTTTATGTTTTTGTAGGATGCTGTGATGATATTTTTACAAGGAAGTAGGTCAAATACAATTGTAAAATCAGGCTACCCGCTAGGTGGCAAAGAGAGACAGTGATTTGGAATGTATTTCTGCACATGGGAAAAAGAGGGTGAAAAGCAGCCAGCTATAGAACCAAGTTTACAAAAATATATTGTGTTTTACTGCCCTAGCCTTTTGGAGTGAGACTGAGTTTTAATAATTGTGATTCTGAAAGGCTGGAAGGAGCAGATTGATTACGGCAGTCCAGACTAGGGAAGAAGGCTATCTGTATGTAAGGAAAATGATCTAATTTCAGTTTGTCCATCTTAGTAACCTACTTGAAAGGTGTTTAGTTCTTCAACTAATTTCTTACAAATTGTAATATTCAGCGTAGAGGACCATGATGCTGTGGTCCGCTCAGCTGAATTGTTGAAGGCTTACGTTTTTTAAAACAGTAATATTTTTAATGAAGAAATTCCACTAGCCACACTACAGAATATTGGAAATATGGGCTATCTCTACTGCAGTTATTAGAGTTATCATAGAAATCCAGTGCTGGAGGTAAAGCAATATATATTCTGTGCATTTACAGCCCACACCCGAGAGGTACTTCCTTGACCGTGCAAGGTCATACCCCAAGAATGTGAAGTGGGAGCTTTCATAATGAAAACAATACAAGATTTTGGGGGCTTTTTTATTATTATTTTTTAGTGTTTTTCTATACCAACTCAAGGCTCAGCTGAGGTTTCCATGGGTTTGGATGTAAGGTGATTGTGACATGATAGTTATTATAAAACAGCAGCTATGTCGATCAGTCAGCATTCTTTTTGTTGCACTGTCCAAATAAATTATTTTTAGGTTTAATTGTAACTTTCCCTTGGAAGGAAAAGAAAGTAAGCTTTAGTTGTGGAATGTAAACACAGCACTACTATTGATATTGATAAAATTGTATCGTTTTTTGCAAAATTCAGCTTGTGTTTTGGGTATTTTTCCTCTTTGTAAGGTAATAGTGAAGCTCAAGAAATTTTATTATAGGAAAGGGGAGGAAACCTTATAGTTAGTTTCTCTGTACTTTCTCTTATGAAATTCTTTTTGCATATTCTGAAGAGCCCTAATATCTCAATGAATTATAATAGGAACTTGAAATTTGGAAGAGCCAAATAATCCTGGCATGCAGCTAGTCTTTTGTTCAGAAAAAAACCACCCTACTTCTCAGGAGAAATTTTGAGGTAGTAAAAAAAGTTTTGCACCTCATATATTTAAGAACATTAGGTTTATGTTTATAAACTTATTACATAGAGAATGGCAATAGAGCATGGTGGGAACAGATCATGGAGAAAGAGAAAAATAGTCTTAAAAGAAGATGATGTTTTGAGTGAAAAGATGTCATGAAGTTTGTTTTATGTCTTTTATGGTGAGGCACAGGAATAGATAGTACTTCTCACTATCTATTGAGGGAATTTCTGTGCTAGGAAGTTTAAAAAAGTGCGTTTGATGAGGAACTTGGAAGAAGAAAGATGAAAGGACTTTTCTTTTTCTAGGAAAAATGTTGATAGTTCAAGTGTAAGGAAGCTAGTAAGAAGAAAGGCAGAGGAGGGAAAAAAGGACTATGGAGATAAAGAATATGGAGGATGGCAGCAAGACGAAAGCTGAGACGTTTAAGTCAGTAGGTCTATGTATAACTTTTCAGCTAAATATGAGGAGTTTGATACTGATATGGGAAGTGTCAGAAAGCCTCGAAGACATTCAGACAAGTCAAGGTGAAAGGATGATTCGATGGGAATGGAAGAGCTGCAATTTGAACAAAATAAGGAAAAAAGTAGCAAAGGCAAGAGACTTCAGCATTTGACACACAAGACAATGTAGCTTGATTATAGAATGTGTGCATAGCAGAAGAGGAAGACACTCCTTTTAGAACTGTCGAGGAAAAAAATTGTTTATTTGATAGAAACAGTGCCTGTGTGGAATGTAAAATTCAAGTACAAAATTTCACTGTGCCTGAAGAAGAAATTGCTTGCTGAAAAACTCTCCCATATATTATGCAGAATTAACACAATAACTTTAATCCTGTTGTGACAAAGAAAAGATGGTTTATTATAGAGAGGATTGTTTTGGAAAGGCAGCTTCAATTTTCTTGCTAGATAAGAGAGAAAATGTTCTCTTGGCTTCCCACTGCTCTCTGAGCATCCAACAGAAGTGAACTAATCAAAGAGAAACCCTAAAATAACAAGAATAAAGCTTGTGTGAAAACTCATTCTTCTGTATAAAATATAAGAAGTTGTTCTTTTTTGAGGAATAACTATAGAACAGTATTAAAAATGTGTATCATCCAACTGGATTCATCAATATCAGATTCAGTAGATTTTTTTTCCATAACGGTACCTTGAAGAAAAAAAATCTCTTCCTAAATATGAAAATATCAACTACATAATTCACACTTACTCAAAGTTTTCTTATGTCTAGGAAAATAATTTTTTTTCCTTTGAAAGCAAATTCTTTGCTTATTTTACAGGCTCTTTCACCTGCTTTCATGTGGTTTGTTTATTTCCTTGATGACTGTTTTGTTCAAATGTCAGTCAAGATCTGGAGGACAACCAAGTTTCCCTATAATGTGCTTCTTCAGTAGAGAAATTTAAAATGCGCAGCCTATTCTTGACACTCCTCTAATGAGGAGATAACCTGAAAAAGTCCAAAAAGATACTTAGAAGCATGGTTCCGGAATTCCAGATATGCTTTGAATGCTGATTTCTCCTCAGGGTGCAGCAGCTCATTGGAGAACTAAATATTCAGGCCAACACAATCAACCTAACAGCGTGCTTTACGTCCCTTCACAGAATTGTAGAATCATAGAATCTTCATGATTGGAAAGGACCTTTGAGATCATCGAGTCCAACTATACACACAAAAAAAACCCCAAAAAAAACCAAAAAACCAAAAACCAACAACCTACAGTCTCTGCCCTTTAGAGCATGCCCTGAAGTGCCACATCTAGACGTTTCTTAAATGCCTCTAGGGATGGTGACTCAACCCCCTCCCTGGGCAGGCTGTCCCAGTGCCTGACCACTCTTCAGTGAAGTAATTCTTCCTAATATCTAATCTAAACCTCCCCTGCCGCAACTTCAGACCATTTCCTCTGGTCCTGTCATTATTCACCTGGGAGAAGAGGCCAACACCCACCTCTCTCCAGCCTCCTTTCAGGGAGTTGTAGAGGGCAATGAGGTCTCCCCTCAGCCTCCTCTTCTCCAAGCTAAACATGCCCAGCTCCCTCAGCCTCTCCTCATATGACCTGGTCTCCAGACCCCTCACCAGCCTGTTGCTCTCCTCTGGACACGCTCCAGCACTTGAACACATCTAGAGGATAAGTAAGGTATAAATTTGTGACTGAATGAATACTTACAGAAGCCCCCTGAAGTCATATTTGAATTTGACTTTACATCTCACTTAATTTAATTGAACTGTGTTTTAAAATAGGTAGGCAAAGATAACTTTTCCAGATTGCTGAAGGGTACTCAGGAAAACTAAACATGCCAATGTTTGTGAGCTTAAGCGAATAATTAGGGGAAGACATCTGATCGTACTTTCTACCTCCGATTTAGTCATATCATGTGACTAGAATCATAACTTACAGGGACTCTTAAAAGCTACTAGAGTGATCTAAAACTTTTCTCTGAAAATGTTCAGTTGTCGGAGTCCAATGATATAGCTCCAGGTAACGTACAGTATTACAGACAGGCTGATAAGTGTTAAAAAATATTTAATAGGACATTTTTGAAAAACAATAAAATAATAAAGAATCCCCCAAAAGCGTTGTTTCTAGGTAATATCTATGTGTGACTTTAACGTCTATACTCGGCTTATGGTGGAGCTGTGGCAGTAAAAGTCCCGTTGATCTCTATGGTACTCATTCTAAATACTGTTACAGTATTTATATTTGAAAATAGTGATGACGTGCTTTGCCTTAGAAGAATAACTACATAAATGAACATCTTAAAACCTAATCTTCGTCAAATGAGTTTTAAAACAGCTAGCAAAAGAGCTTTCTGGATTGTTAATATTGATTTTGCTATACATATTGGAAAAACACAGACATTCCAAGGATTAGAATCATGCTGGTACTATGAGAGTTTTGTTTGTTTAAGGTAAAGGACAGCCATCTCACAATGTGATCTCTGGCAAAATAGTGGATGCATTGATACAGGACTCAATTTATAAAGACTTAAAGGACAGATATATAATTAAAACACAAAATTTGATAAGAAAAGTCTTTTTAGTCAGGCAGAAAAGTCCAGGAAAAACAAAAGGCTAAAACTCAAGAGACAGAATTTTGAGAAAGTTATTCTGTGTATATTTTAGATGGTGAGGATAATTAAAAGTGGGAGCAGGTTATGAAGAGTTCTGATGTATTTTTTAATCACTGGGAAATAGTAAAATCAAGACTGGTTATATTTCTATAAGAAAATATCTTGTTCAAACTCAACTGTTGGACTGTGAAGCTGAAATTAGTGCATGAAAATCAGCTAGCACTAAACAGGAGGCTAGAGTACATAATTAAAATGGGATTTTCTGGACTTAAAAGGCTGTAATGTGTGAAAAAGAAGCATTGCCATGCCTGTGAACTGAGTGAATTAATCCCCTTTATACTCTTATATATATAGTAAGCAACAGTTCTGGCTTCAGCCTCACATTAATTTATTTTCATGACAATTCTTATCTGTCGGAATAATTCAAACGGTGAAAGTTAGTGTTCGAAGATGCCTGGTGTTCTTTGACTTTTTATGTTTAATTTGCAGTGGGAATACAACTTTTTTTTTTTTTTTAGTAGTTGGTACTAAACCAGTCATTTTGTAGAGAGCTGAGCTGAATTCCATTCTGTCAAAAATTGCAATTTCAGATTTGGACTGCAAAATTGTTATTTGTAATGGTGCAAGAAGTGCAATGAGCACAGGCTGACTTTCAGATCTTGGGGATTCTGTGTGCTAGATATGACATTTAGAAAAATCATTTGTTTTGCAAGCCTATCAGATTTGATGTGGAGTCACTGGGGGGAGAACAAAACACAGAGCCCTGTGAAGTAATTTCTGACACAGTGCTTTTCTTACTTGAAACACATTTTGAAGCTAAAACTTTGCTTTGTTGTGCTGTTGAAGGGCTACTGCCATTCAAACGATGCTAAGCTGCTACTGTCAGAGCAATAGGCAAAGGCAAAGAGATGCTGTCTCCAGCACGTGCCTAGACGTCCTTCTGTCCTGGCAGTGCTGAGGAGATCAGTGTCTTCCTCATCCCTAAGCCTTGCCGGGTTTCACAAGCCAGGCATTTCAGTGCCCACCTCAGCTGTAGAAAACACTTGATGAAATCTGTTGGAAAAGCTCTGCCAAGAGCATGCCTGGAAGGCGTAGGGGTAAGAGCATTCCTGCTGCATGTGGGAGACCCAGTCTGATTCCCCTTTGCTGAAGTGGGTTGTAGCCCCTATCGCCAGTCACCAAGAGAGTGCCCTCCCCCTTGCAGCACAGGTTGCATCTCAGTCTCAGATGACTGTTCGTATCTGTTACTGGTTTGTGAGTCTCTCTTTCTTTACTTATGGACTAACCCTTCAATTGCCCTTCCCGGATTTAAGAAAAAGAAAGCAAGCTCACTTGAATACACATCCTTAAGTCCTAAAGCTGATCTATGCCCTGCACAGCATTTGTTAACAGCATGTACAGGGCTGCAGTTGTTATTTTCTGGTCATCCTTGCACAGCTGCTGAGTTGTGTTGTGTCCTGAGTGTGCGTTATCACACTTTGCACAAGCCCCTAATTTTGAAGTCCTCGCTGTTTCCGTGCATGTTGTAAGGAGGACTAAATACTTTGCTCTGGATTCCAGTTAGTGTAATGTCGATCCCAGCACGTAAGTCCTGGTGTGAACCTCGTCCTTCAGCTTGTGTATGCTTTCATCTGATCATCCATTAAAAGCTGTGACCTGGAATAAACATCGTAAGATACACATTATAGCCCAGCAGACCATAACAGTTGCATATAAAACATTATAGTATATCATGAAAACATTTACAACTAATTAGTTTAAAGCAATCGACTACCATAATTATCATCTACTAAATAATTAGTATTAATTACTTAGAGGATTAATTAGTTTGCTTCTGAAGCACTTTGAAGATGCAAAGCAAAGTGTAACTGCCATGTATCGTGACCTATGTTCCCTTACAACTGAATATACCATATTGTCTAAAATGTGTCGTCTTGTTTATGCAAAATTGTATTTCATTAGGCCAGTATGTGGCAGCATTATTGACTGGGCCTACAAGGATTTTGTTGCTATGAAACCCATTCAGAAAAGTGGCTCCTTTCTCCAATCTAAATGAGTGATCGCAGCTCTCCTGTGGGGAGATCTGAGACTCGGAGGAGAATGCAATTAAGATTCATCACGCGTTGGGAGTGAAGTTCATCCCCGTGCATTGATCTGTAATATATTTTTATATGCATATTAGCATTAAGAATCTAATTACTACATACTGAGAGCAAAATTCACCCCTGGAAGAATTAACTATAACCAGTTCAAAGGTGCTGTTCAAGAATCCCTGTAGCACTTGGGCCCCACAAAGCCCCACATTAAAGTTCCTGATTTTCCAAAGTACCAAATGCCAAGATCTCTTAATAATCTTAGTGGGAACAGTGGCTGCTTTTCAAAACCCCTGCATCCAGGGCCCTTTGAGGCATGAGGGACATAGACAGCTTTGCATAGGCTCTGGATTTATCTAGTATGAAACAGAAATTTGGGTATGTGAGATATCCATTGGCTTGTCAGTGCTTCTTGGCAGGTATACAAGACAGCACAGAACTAAAATAACTGCTTAATTGTGATTTTCTTTCGCATTCCATGTATATAAGAAAGCAGGATGATGGGCAATGCTGAATGTTAGACATCTGCAAAGGTTTGTATGTTGACTTCTAAAAGCAGTAGTTTTCTGAAAATTTAAAATTATCTCACTTGTCCTTTCCACAAATGGAAAAAAAAAAAAAGTAATTAAATCCCATTGTACATGATGGCAAATTTACTGCATTAATATTAAAGAATGATTAATGGAGTTATAAATCTCTAAAACCAAGGAATGACAAGGAAAATCCCATGATAAATCTGTAACTTCAGCAACATTGACAGACAGCGTTATAACTGGATGTGGCAACAGTCTTGATCAGTTTATTGTCAAGAGACAGAGGCCAACTGCAGTATATTCTTTGATATGAAGGGTCAGCCAGTGACCTCCAGCTCTTTTAAATATTTTTAGAGCAATTATGTTAATGCTTGTTCTTAAGCACCAAAACCCTTTATGACAGTTACATTTATCCTTTCTAAAAGTATGTCAAAGTGCACCTTTTGTATAGTAACTACAGACAAGTGATGAGCTATTCATCAGGAACTTAAACCTCAGTGAAGAAGAGGTTTAATCAGCTGAATATGATGTTGGCATTAAAATGCTACAATCCTTAAATATTCCCTATTTCCTTCATTTTTTTGGTGCTGAGGATTAAAAGCACAAAAAAGTGTGTACTGCATGTGGCAGGAAACACTGAGGCCCAGTGTTAACATAGCATGTTTCTAACATCACTGAATTATATATCAGTTGCAACTGTATTTTTTTTTTTCCAAGTGAAAGCATACTGTGAATTCACAGGGAGTTCTGATTTTACTTATGGACTTTTTATAGCTCTGAGGAATTCATTAAAAATGTTTGTAACCCTTTGAAGTCCTACATGTTCTACCATACATAATTACTAAAACATAAACTTGTTCTTTGCTTTTTCCTAGTTTCAAGAAAGGCTGGTTATTTAATTTGGAAGTTTATAGAGACCATAGACTTAGATCATGGATCACGTAACATAGCTATCAAAAAATAAATGCTGAATATCTGACAGAGAGAGTATGTGAGCTGTTCACAGTACAAATTCTATGTAGCTAAACTGTGTACTATGTATTTTGAAAGTAATTAATACATTAGAATTGCTCTAAGTGATGAGAAGACTTACCCTAAAATGGAAGTCACAACTGAAAGCCCTTACACATTCATTATACGTTCTCACGTGCCTGTTCTTGGAGCATTTCCACCATTTTATTTCAAATGATAGACACTCATCAAGTTCTAAGGTCTCTGTTCCAATGGCAACAGCATCTACAGAATTAGATTCTCTCTAATTAACATGTTTGTTGGCAGTTTCTATAGTGAGATCCAGAACTGAATAGGACTGAAGATGAATATGTTCCATCCTTTTCAGAATAGCTGTTTCTGGCCACGGCTGATTTGCTGTGGCAGGAA